>NC_140183.1:10992800-11000300 GCF_963971535.1 Notolepis coatsorum | reverse complement strand
TCTCCTCTTTTCTCCCCTCCTCTTTTCTCCCCTCCTCTTTTCTCCCCTCCTCTCTCCTCTTCCTTTCCTCTCCCCTCCCCTCCCCTGCCATCCCCTCTCCTCCTTTCCCCTGCCCTCCCCTCTTCTTTTCTCCCCTCCTTTCCACTCTCCTCCCCCCTTCCCTCCTCTTTTCTCCCCTCCTCTCCCCTTCCCTCTCCTCTCCTCTTCCCTCCTCTCCCCTCCCCTTTTCTCCCTTCCTCTCCCCTTCCTTCCCTCCTTTCCACTCTCCTCCCCTCCTCTCCCCTTCCCTCCTCTTTTCTCCCCTCCTCTCCCCTTCCTTCCCTCCTTTCCACTCTCCTCCCCTCCTCTCCCCTTCCCTCCTCTTTTCTCCCCTCCTCTCCCCTTCCTTTCCACTCTCCTCCCCTCCTCTCCCCTTCCCTCCTCTTTTCTCCCCTCCTCTCCCCTTCCCTCTCCTCCCCTCCTCTCCTCTTCCCTCCTCTCCCCTCCCCTTTTCTGCTCCATACACACCACTTTACACCCTCCTGTCACTAGTGGCAGCTCCATACACACCACCTTACACCCTCCTGTCACTAGTGGCAGCTCCATACACACCACCTTACACCCTCCTGTCACTAGTGGCAGCTCCATACACACCACCTTACACCCTCCTGTCACTAGTGGCAGCTCCATACACACCACCTTACACCCTCCTGTCACTAGTGGCAGCTCCATACACACCACCTTACACCCTCCTGTCACTAGTGGCAGCTCCATACACACCACCTTACACCCTCCTGTCACTAGTGGCAGCTCCATACACACCACCTTACACCCTCCTGTCACTAGCCTCCGTTACACCTATCCCTCCGTTACACCTATCCCTCCGTTACACCTATCCCTCCGTTACACCTATCCCTCCGTTGCACCTATCCCTCCGTTACACCTATCCCTCCGTTACACCTATCCCTCCGGTACACCTATCCCTCCGTTACACCTATCCCTCCGTTACACCTATCCCTCCGGTACACCTATCCCTCCGTTGCACCTATCCCTCCGTTGCACCTATCCCTCCGTTACACCTATCCCTCCGTTACACCTATCCCTCCGTTACATCTATCCCTCCGTTACACCTATCCCTCCGTTGCACCTATCCCTCCGTTACACCTATCCCTCCGTTACATCTATCCCTCCGTTACACCTATCCCTCCGTTACACCTATCCCTCCGTTACACCTATCCCTCCGTTGCACCTATCCCTCCGTTACACCTATCCCTCCGTTACACCTATCCCTCCGTTACACCTATCCCTCCGTTGCACCTATCCCTCCGTTGCACCTATCCCTCCGTTACACCTATCCCTCAGTTTAATCCAGCGTCGACTGGTCCTAGGGAGCCCTGCCCGAGGCCTATGTTTTCTCTCTTTTATTTGATTTCTTGTATTGTTTTCCAAGGACCAGCGTACGTGACGTGTCTGTCGAGTCTCGACAGCCGACAGCTCATCTAGAAACACCACTTGGTCTGGAGATACACAAGAAAGAACTACGTCAAACGGAGCTGACAACCAAGAAGAGAGCTCCTTGCACCTGGAGAAGGTCAAGATTTCCACAGAACACCACTCAACAGGTGCTTTCGGCTAAGCCTGTGTGTGTGTGTGTGTGTGTGTGTGTGTGTGTGTGTGCGAGCGTGTGTGTGTGTGCGAGCGTGTGTGTGTGTGTGTGTTGCGGTCTACTAGGGCTCCACCAGCCCCTGGTTAACTGAACACAGTCCGGTCTACAGAGGCTTTGTCTGGTCTCTCTTTCATTGTTCTTTTCTCTCTCCTCCACATTCCAACCATTGTTATAGAACTGTAACCTATTAGACTGGATCCAACGTGAGTGAGTGAGTGAGTGAGTGAGTGAGTGAGTGTGTGTGTGTGTGTGTGTGTGTGTGTGTGTGTGTGTGTGTGTGTGTGTGTGTGTGTGTGTGCGTGCGTGTGTGTGTGTTTTGGGTGGTAACAAACGCCACGCTCACATATATTTGTATTATTATACTTGTGAGGACATGCCAAGCCAACATGTATGGTGTTGACGATGGCAGAAGTAGAACACACACAATTCAACACACACACACACACACACACACACACAGGCAAGCGCACACCTGCATACATACAAACAGGGTACAAGGGTTTATAATTTTATGAGATATTTTATTATTGTATTAAACCACTTTGAGAATTACACGATTACACAATAATAAAGACAAATCCACGACATCAACGTTATTTGCCTTTATAGTTTCAAATCCCTTTCCATTCCAATTGATAAATCCCCTAATAGCCTTAGAATAATATTGAAGTGCTGCCCAGCCCTCTTTATTTTAATATTTAATCTGAACAGAATGTATCCTTTATCTGCATAATGTTCCATAATAGGACCTTTATATACAGTATAATATGAACAGAATATATAATTTCTCTCTCTACGTTTCATAGGACCTTTATATACAGTATAATATGAACAGAATATATAATGTCTCTCTCTACGTTTCATAGGACCTTTATATACAGTATAATATGAACAGAATATATAATTTCTCTCTCTACGTTTCATAGGACCTTTATATACAGTATAATCTGAACAGAATATATAATTTCTCTCTCTGTTTCATAGTAGGACCTTTATATACAGTATAATCTGAACAGAATATATTATTTACCTCTCTATGTTTCATAGTAGGACCTTTATATACAGTGTAATCGGTCTAATCTGAACAAAATATATAATTTCTCTCTGTATGTTTCATACTAGGACCTTTATATACAGTATAATTCGTGTAATCTGAACAGAATATATAATTTATCTCTGTATGTTTCATAGTAGGACCTTTATATACAGTGTAATCGGTCTAATCTGAACAAAATATATAATTTCTCTCCGTATGTTTCATAGTAGGACCTTTATAGACAGTATAATCCGTGTAATCTGAACAGAATATAGCCTATCTGCCTGTCCTTCCATCACCCATACAGCTGTGAGCTTCACACGTTTTACTTTTCAGTTATGAGGTCAAATTCCTGGCTGGAATAAACTGCCATAAAGCATCCGAGTCAACAGCGTCTTCGGTGATATATAGTACGTAGAGCCTCACAATACAATTTATATTTAATAAATAGGCCATGTTTTAAACTCGTGAGCCAGTAAACGGGCCTACAGTAGGAGAGCTAGGTCCAAAAGCTTAACGTAACTTAATAAACGTCAACATAACTAACGATGCAGGGAGACTTATTGCCTCATTCAAGCACACGGGAGTCATTTCTCAAACACGGCGGACTACACCAGCACATCTGGAGTCATTTCTCAAACACGGCGGACTTCACCAGCACATCTGGCTGGAACGTGTTGTGAGGAAACCTGGGCACCACATCCCGGTGCACCTTGCACAGTGGGCTTTGGAGTGCTGTGTACTTTGACTACATGTGGTGTTAAGCCCCATCTAGACAGATGTTTGAAGTGGAGTCATCTTTGGGCCAGCAGTCCACTCTCTTCAGTATCTCCTTCTTTTGGCACAATTGGAAGGTTGAGAGGGAGACTGACTAAGGGAGACGGGGCGGAGATGGCCGGGTGGGATCTGACCCCAGGGTAGAGACGGCCGGGTGGGATCTGACCCCAGGGTAGAGATGGCCGGGTGGGATCTGACCCCAGGGCAGAGATGGCAGGGTGGGATCTGACCCCAGGGCAGAGATGGCCGGGTGGGATCTGACCCCAGGGCAGAGATGGCTGGGTGGGATCTGACCCCAGGGCAGAGATGGCCGGGTGGGATCTGACCCCAGGGCAGAGATGGCTGGGTGGGATCCATCTGACCCCAGGGCAGAGATGGCCGGGTGGGATCTGACCCCAGGGCAGAGATGGCTGGGTGGGATCCATCTGACCCCAGGGCAGAGATGGCCGGGTGGGATCTGACCGGTAAAGATGGCCGGGTGGGATCCATCTGACCCCAGGGCAGAGATGGCAGGGTGGGATCTGACCCCAGGGCAGAGATGGCCGGGTGGGATCTGACCGGTAAAGATGGCCGGGTGGGATCCATCTGACCCCAGGGCAGAGATGGCAGGGTGGGATCTGACCCCAGGGTAGAGATGGCCGGGTGGGATCCGACCCCATGGCAGAAATGGCTGGGTGGGATCTGACCCCAGGCCCCATGTGGTTCCACTACACTGTCTCTGGAGGATGGATCTTGACGTATCTTTCCTCACTGTTCTGTTCCGTGTCGTTTAGTTTCTGTTGTTTTCATTATGTGTGAACCCCAGGAAGATTAGGACGATTTGTTAACACATTCGGGGCCATTTGGATCCGTCTAATATCACTCTTCTAGACGGCCAATATATTTAACCTCTTAGCGTGCATGGGCCCGGCACCTCTTGTTTTTTTTTAAATACAATATATATATATATATATATATATATATATATATATATATATATATAGAATTAAAGCCCTATTTGTTGCCTGTCGATTGCCGTTTCAGGCGTCAAAATCTGTTCAGTGGTTCTCGGGTTGCATGCCGATATGTGAGGCGTGCGCCAAAGTACACGGCAGAGTCAGATGACCACCCCGACTCCCAGGGCTCTAGCTCCGTCAATCACATGGGATCAAGGTGAAAAGTCACAAGCGACTCTCCAGTTGACCAAAATCGCTCCTAATCACTCATTTCTGAACGGATTTTTATGAAATATGGACATGTACTACATAAGACTTCAGGCTATGGACCCAGGGTGTTTTCCAGCTCATACAAGTACATTTTGGAAATACTATATTTGGATATTGCAACTACTACAGAAAAACGTGAGTAACAAGTTCAGACCTATGTTACTCTATTTCATTAGCACTAAAAGATCTTTATTGTATCAGAAACTTCAGAATGTTATCTTTCAAAAGAGACCAGGCTTATGCATGTGCTATAAGTATAAAGTATAGTATTTTGGTTTGCAAAAGTATGCAGTCCTCAAACGAAAACAAAAACGGCCACCTTTTGAGACATGGCTAACTGAGGATGAACTGACCCAAATGAGACATGGCTAACTGAGGATGAACTGACCCAAATGAGACATGGCTAACTGAGGATGAACTGACCCAAATGAGACATGGCTAACTGAGGATGAACTGACCCAAATGAGACATGGCTAACTGGGGATGAACTGACCCAAATGAGACATGGCTAACTGGGGATGACTGTGGTGTTTACAGCCCTCATCCCTCTGCTGCAGGAGTGCTCTTATGACTCGGCATGTTTCATATTATTTTATGGACATCCGACACATATTTCCGCAAAAATACCAATAAAAAGGACTGATAAAAGACTGCATTGTGGAGCAGGATACGAGAGAGAAAAAAGCGTTGCCGTGGGTTTACGGTAAATGTACATCAAGTCAAGTTTCAAGTTCAAGTTTTGTTTTATTTGTCACATATAAAGTACATAGAACACATTACAGTGAAATGCTTGGTTCTGTACGAGCCCCTGAGAATGTGCTCCATACAGTCAAAAGTCAAAAGAAAAAGTCAAAAGAATCAAGTCCACCCACTATACAAAATATACATATACAAACTAAAGTACAACCTAAAGTACAAAATGCTAAATGCAAACAACGAGGTATATTTAGGTAACTGTATTATATGTATTGTATTTAAGACTAGCGGATAAAATAATAATAATAATAATAATAGGCCTATATATATTTTCTTTTTCATATATAGTTCTGCCCTAAACGTGTGAACGCAGCCATTGCAACTCACAGTTTCACCTGGGTAGCTTCAACAGCGCCTGCCAGACATCCAAGGTCTACCAGGGTATAGATCTCTTGCCATAAAACTTTATTTGCGACCTCAATCAGTGCCACCGAGCGGCTCAACGGTCACCGTTGATGCTGTAAAAGTCTCCAAAGCGGGATCAAAGCTCTCATCGCCACGCTGACACAGTGGGCACTCTGTCTAGTCAGAGGTAGGTCACGGGGTCTCTATCCCCGGCTGCCCTTCACATGGCAGGAGGAACGCAAGCCTGATCGATGCCGAGTCCCAATTAGGGCCGGTCGATATGAAAGGAATTCATATAACAATAATTACCTGACCTATTTTTTTTACGATATCGCAGGGGTGGATTTTTAAAGGCAGATATAACTAACGATAGTTTGGAGCAGGAAAAGGCTGATACCCCCCGCGCTGTATTCCAACCGAACACATCTCTCCAGCGTCGTCTTGCTGCAACAACTCGCAGGATATTCAGAGCGAGCTTTCAGAGCGTGATTTCAGAGCGAGGTTTCAGAGCGGGATTTCAGAGCGTGATTTCAGAGCGAGGTTTCAGAGCGGGATTTCAGAGCGTGATTTCAGAGCGGGATTTCAGAGCGGGATTTCAGAGCGGGATTTCAGAGCGGGATTCCCGTTTCAGTGGAACAAGCACCCGTCCCCGGTTAACCGCCGGTAGTGTGATAGTAGAGGGTTAACCTTCTGTAGTGTGGCAGTGAAAGGGTTAACCTGCTGTCGTGTGGCAGTAAAAGGGTTAACCTTCTGTGTGTTGTCGCGGTGAAAGGGTTAACCGCTTGGTAGTGCGGCAGTGAAAGGGTAGAGCCATATGGAATCCGCGATCACGGAATTGCGGACGGAATCGCGGAATTGAGCAATAAAAATGGAATCAACTATAAAAAAATATATATATATTTAATTTTTTTTCTTTTTTTTTTAATAATCGAATTTTATTTTCATATTCGAATCCCATGCATTACATACATTTACATTTAGTCATTTAGCTGACGCTTTTATCCAAAGCGACTTACAAGTTCTGTGCGACAAGACAGCAAGAAGGGTATAACTCTATCAGCTGAGTAACTATGTTCATCAAAGTGTTGCGTGTTACAGTGTAGGTTAGTTTATTAGGACAAGTGCATGACAGTAAGGTTAGTTAGTTAGATTTTTTTTTTTTTTATCGAACGAAGCTTCGAAGTATTTAAGACAGCCCTATTAAATGGAGTTATATCTTATTAAATTGTGGACATTTATTCATTCCCACTTATTAGACACTATTTCTGATGGTAAAATGAGCGTACAAAAGCAAAATACAGAATTCTGAAATATTAAAACGGAAAAAAATGGAATTTGGAAAAAAATAAAACGGATTTCATATGGCTCTATGAAAGGGTTCAACATGGCGGAGGCTCGCCAACACACGTATAGATGACACGTATGCACGTGCACAACCATGCATGCAAGTGCGCCCACACACATACAGGCACATACACATACACACACACACACAACCAACACACACACACATTAGCAATTCCAGCCAATCATGGATGTCTAGAGATTTGGGGTTACCTTCGGATAACACACGCTGACAAAAAAAACTGCTGATGTGGTTGCCATGGACGCCTGGTGAGGCTCCCTAACTAACTGGGAATGTGTGCGTGTGTTTGTGTGTGTGTGTGTGTGTGTGTGTGTGTGTGTGTGTGTGTGTGTGTGTGTGTGTGTGGGCGCACTTGCATGCATGCTTGCGC
>NC_140183.1:10987800-10990300 GCF_963971535.1 Notolepis coatsorum | reverse complement strand
GTCTGAGTGTTTTCCCCTCTTGTTCTGGACCGTTTGGACCCGGCTTAATTCCAGTACTCAATGGTACAAGAAGTATTTCATTAGTACAAGGAGATTGTGTATTATTGTCAGTGTCAGTTTTCTTCAAAGTATTGCACCACCACGATTAATCATAAGGAAAATCGCGATCTCGATTCATAGACCTATGCGATCTCATTTCTAAATGACGACGATTCTGATGCATTTGCATTTGCGTCAAAATGGAGCTCAGTTGCATTAAAACACTCGCTACCATTCCCCTGTGCATTCACGCGTTAAGACTTATTTGCTTCGGAATAATCCCAGTTGTGAAGCAAAATGCGCTATTAATTCAACATTCACGTCATCCCCACGATGTGTATACAGTCCCCGTTACTACAGCAGCCCAGACTACTCTTTTAGGATAAACAGTTCACACAACACGGCACGTGTGGATCGAGCAGGAAGGAGGCAGAAACAGATTAGCCCACTCGGGGCCTAGACAGAAGGTTTTCAAGCAAAAATAAAAATATAAATAAAAATGAGCGACACTGAGGAAAATCACGGCTCTTCCCCGCGGAAAAATGGTGCGCATCACACTACAGACAGTGGGTCAAACATCGTAAAAGCAGCCGCACTAAATCACTGGACAAGGCTTCAGTGTTTTGGCCACAGGCTACATCTGGCTATAGGTGAGCTGTCTATTACAATTAATCATGTTTATGTATTTTTTCATCTATGCCTTTTTAACTAAATACTGTTTTTAATTGTATATACAGATGCCTTTTAACCCAGACTCTGAGTATTGTGTCAGTACTACAGAGTATTGTGTCACTCAGTACTTCAGAGTATTGTGTCAGTACTACAGAGTATTGTGTCAGTCAGGGTTCGAAATTAACGGGGGCTTGGGGCAAAATGCCCTAAAAAATTGACCAAATGCCCTCGAAAATCAGTTAAGGGGGGCAAAAAAAGCCCCAGACAGTTTACCAATTATATATATATATATATATATATATACAGGGAACAAAATAAGCACCTGCAAAGCGCCAATGGCGGGCAGATTTGAACAACAGTCATGTAAAATAAAGGACAGTCGCCTTTTTTGCAGCCCTCAATCTCTCCTCGCGCGTCAATCTCTCCTTGTTTACACTGCTTGCACTGTAACCTTACGCCCAATTACAGGGCTGTACCGAATGCTTCGAAGCTTCGATCATAATGTTGACATTCGAATTCTAAATTAACATTCAAATTTTTTATATTTAATCAATTAAAAAAATATATATAATTTTTTTTTTATATATATTTATATTCAATCTGTTTAAACCAATGGGGGTTTTCTTCACAGTTGCAGTTAAAGATTAGGCTACACTAATATTATAATATCATACTATAAGACGTCACCATCACTTTCATACCAACCGTGCCCTTATTGTATTAATTATGTTGACGAAACTGATGAGTTATATTCATTAAAGAAAGTTGATTTAATAAAAGAAAAAGACTAATTTAATTAATCACTTTATTCAAATTGAGGATTCAGTTAAAAAAAAAAAATATATATATATATATATATATATATATATATATATATATATATATAATTTAATAATAATTTAAAAAAAAAAAAGTGTTTTAGTAATTTATTTTTATAGACATTCGAAGCTTCGTTCGAATACTTCAATCGAAGCTTCGAATGTAAAAAAATGACATTCGGTACAGCCCTACCCGATTAGCTAACGTTAGCTTAATAACGTTAATGGGTTATAATAAATATGTGGAACTAGAGATGTTCCGATACCATTTTTTCCTTTCCGATCCGATTCCGATACCTAAGCTTTGGGTATCGGCTGATACCGATACTTATCCGATACCAGTGCATACATTAAAAAAATTAAAAAATATTATATAAATTATAAAACGTTTTTATTTTTTTAGCTGTTTTATATATACTGTTTTTTAGTAATAACTATAAAGTAATGGTATTTATTCAACAACAGGTGATTGTATAGATTAGTATTAGTATCAGTAATTGAAAACTATCTCAATGAGTTCACCCACGGAAAGGTTGTTGGCACATTAGTTCCACACGGACATTATTCGTTGCTGCACTTGCTTCCACAAGAAGGCTCCGTTTAGTACCAGAGGCTCTGTTGTTGTGATTTTTGCACAATAAATATTCAACATTCTCTTTTGAGACTCCGCCTCAGACTCTTATCATTTGGCACTAAAAGCTAAACATTGTCGCCGATATGGCTGTCCGCAACATGTCATTAATTGTGTACGCGACGTGCAATTGTGCAATGACAACGTTACCGTGAGCTATGTTAGCTAGCATGAGCTACCGCTATATGGAAAGACTGTAACGTTACTGCCGGTGACATTGTGATTTAACTTGGAATACTCCTTTGCCAACTTGCTGTACTTTGCTTGCAGATCTGCAGCCATTATTGCTGGATTATGTGAATAGCCCCAACTTTAGCCAAGGTAACGTCAAAGCTAGCTT
>NC_140183.1:10922800-10980300 GCF_963971535.1 Notolepis coatsorum | reverse complement strand
ATATATTTTTTGTGCATTCGACTAAGCTGTTGGCGGTCGACTATGGCTCCTTTCGGGGGTCAGCCCTACGGGGTCCACATGTGCAGGCACACGCGGGGATACACAGGCCTAAGCATTAACACAGACTCAGCGTGTATACACATTAAGCACATGTTCCCCACACACACACACACACACACACACACACACACACACACACACACACACACACGCACGCACACACACACACATTCCTTTCTATTCCAAGTCCAGCGGCGGCACCGGGGGGTCTGGACTCGGCCTCTGCTTGGTTAGAATAGAGAATAGAAATGCTTTATTCATCCCGAGGGACACTTGGCTACAGATCGCTCACAGTGAACAGTGAACATTTAGGGAGACAAAAACAAAAAGTCACGAATAAGAATTTAAATAAGCCTAAGAATAAAATACGGTCCGGGATATACAATTCCTATGTTATGTGTATATTACATTCTAATGTAAAATATACAGTAAAAATATACAGAAATATACAATAACAAGTGTACAGTAGAGTGTAATATTGTACAATGTCGGTTTAAAAGTAAAGGTCCAGGAAGATGGTACCGTCACCCTGTGCTCAGTGATGCTAAGGCATAAAAAAAAATATTGTTTGTTTCCTGTTGGTTGTCAGTTAGGCCATGGGTAGGTAGGGAATTTATTTTATTTAATTTTTTTTATTTTATTCTTTCCCACGGCGACTATGGATAGGGAATTTCTTTATTTAATTAAAATGTTCACAACAACATGGATGAATGTACTCTGCCAGCATGTTTAATATCCATAATACTAAAGGTTTGACTAAGATTTCTATGAAACTTAATTTTTTTATAATTCTTTTTAAAAACTCATAAAATATATTGGGTTGCACCTAAATCGGCAGGGTCGGTCGGCAACCGGAAACAAACCATTATTTTTGTTAGGCCTAAAGTAAAGTCCGATGGCCGTCGGAAATGAAGGACTCCCCGTGCCGTTCAGCGCTCCGTCTCGGGATGTAGTGTTCGTCGCGTGACAAGCGCCGCACACACAGAGTCAGGCCCCCCCCCCCCCCCCCCGCCAAGTCGCGGCTTTATTCACCCAAAGACCTGGTGTGCGTGACGTACGGCGGCACTGAACCCACACCTCGGAGGCGCGAGGCACCGGTAGCGACCGGGCCGGAAGAAAGTCCACACTGACTGGTCGTGGAGGATCGTAACCTGACCCACCGGACGACGGAACCATCTGGGAAGTCGTCCTTTGAAACTGTTTGGAATGGGGCCGGCACTTTAACCCTTTCATGGTTAACCTTCTGTAGTGTGTAGGGCTGTCTTAAATACTTCTTTAACCCTTTCATGGTTAACCTTCTGTAGTGTGTAGGGCTGTCTTAAATACTTCTTTAACCCTTTCATAGTTAACTTTCTGTAGTGTGTAGGGCTGTCTTAAATACTTCTTTAACCCTTTCATAGTTAACCTTCTGTAGTGTGTAGGGCTGTCTTAAATACTTCTTTAACCCTTTCATGGTTAACCTTCTGTAGTGTGTAGGGCTGTCTTAAATACTTCTTTAACACTTTCATAGTTAACCTTCTGTAGTGTGTAGGGCTGTCTTAAATACTTCTTTAACCCTTTCATAGTTAACCTTCTGTAGTGTGTAGGGCTGTCTTAAATACTTCTTTAACCCTTTCATAGTTAACCTCCTGTAGTGTGTAGGGCTGTCTTAAATACTTCTTTAACCCTTTCATAGTTAACCTTCTGTAGTGTGTAGGGCTGTCTTAAATACTTCTTTAACCCTTTCATAGTTAACCTTCTGTAGTGTGTAGGGCTGTCTTAAATACTTCTTTAACCCTTTCATAGTTAACCTTCTGTAGTGTGTAGGGCTGTCTTAAATACTTCTTTAACCCTTTCATAGTTAACCTTCTGTAGTGTGTAGGGCTGTCTTAAATACTTCTTTAACCCTTTCATAGTTAACCTTCTGTAGTGTGTAGGGCTGTCTTAAATACTTCTTTAACCCTTTCATAGTTAACCTTCTGTAGTGTGTAGGGCTGTCTTAAATACTTCTTTAACCCTTTCATAGTTAACCTTCTGTAGTGTGTAGGGCTGTCTTAAATACTTCGAAGCTTCGTTCGATGGGCATGGGATTCGAATATGAAAATAAAATTCGATTATAAAAAAAAATTATACAAAAAATATATGATTATTTTCTTTGCAAAATCAACTCTGCCTCTCTTTGTTAACTACAACAAGCAATGCTGTTTGTTATTTAAGATGAGGTCGGACTCGGCACTGACAGATTTGTGTTCATTGTGCTGCTTTTATAAAGCCTCAAATGATGACTTACAATATTTCATGAAAGCAAAGTGTTTCGTTTTAAAGATTTAAAAAGGTTTAAACTTTACAGCACTGACAAAGTTGAACAAAGTGATGTACAAGTCCCACAACATAAAAATAAAATAAAAAAGAAATTGTAAAAATCTTTTAAAAAATATATACCGTACTTTTCGGACTATAAGCCGCACCTTTTTTCCCCATTTTTCGACCCTGCGGCTTATATAACGGTGCGGCTTATATGTCACTCAACGTGACCAAACCCGAAAATGTTTGCATTGAAATGTTATTTATCTGTTGCCTTATTTGCTAAACTTAATACAACTTGTAAATGAGTTAATTATTGTTATTTGTCCGACAGTATTGTGTCCCAATGCTAATTACATATGGTAATTAAACATTAAAACACCTGTGGCTTATAGTCCAGTGCGGCTTATATATGTACACATCATTCAATTTAGCTGCTGTGGCTTATATTCAGGTGCGGCTTATAGTGCGAAAAGTACGGTATATATATATTTTTTGAAGCTTCAAATTAAAATCGAATCTCGGCCCCGAAGCTTCGAATTCCAAAAAAAATTCGAAGGTCAGCCCTAGTAGTGTGGTAGTGAAAGGTTAACCTTCTGTAGTGTGGTAGTGAAAGGGTTAACCGTCTGTAGTGTGGTAGTGAAAGGTTAACCTTCTGCAGTGTGGTAGTGAAAGGGTTAACCGTCTGTAGTGTAGTAGTGAAAGGTTAACCGTCTGTAGTGTGGTAGTGAAAGGGTTAACCGTCTGTAGTGTAGTAGTGAAAGGTTAACCGTCTGTAGTGTGGTAGTGAAAGGGTTAACCGTCTGCAGTGTGGTAGTGAAAGGGTTAAAAGAAAATACTTGGCAGAGTATGTAGCCGCCTGCAGTTCCTCAGATGAGTTCCACCGCTGCGGTTCAGACACAGGCGTATAACGTGAAGCCTGACGAGACAGGAGACATCACAAAGCCAGTGCTGCCGTGCAAGGTGAGGTGGAGTGGACAGCTGCAAACTCCCTGCACAACCTACTAGTGTTGTTTTAATAGAAGAGAAAGATTCATACCCTCAAGGATTTAAAGAAAACTTTTGAGGCACGTTACACTCTGCCCGTTACCGGAGACTGACTTCCTGTCTTGTTTCAGCGGTCTAAACAGAGGACATTACACTCTGCCCGTTACCGGAGACTGACTTCCTGTCTTGTTTCAGCGGTCTAAACAGAGGACATTACACTCTGCCCGTTACCGGAGACTGACTTCCTGTCTTGTTTCAGCGGTCTAATTAAGCATTACATCACGCGCAGGAGTGGTTTGTGACCAATAAACCATGCCTAGGGGTGGTCGTTAGGCCCGAGGCGCAGCCGAGGGTCGTTAGACCCCCCTAGGCATGGTTTATTGGTCACAAATCACGACTACAAGTGGTGTAAAGCTTTTATACAACTGCCAGATTCATCCAACCTTATTTCTATACAATAAACACACATTAATCGAAGATTTATTGAAAAAACCATCCGCCAGAAAAAGTAGTTCCCACAACTACAAAAAAGACAAGTTGCCTCCATGTGGAAGCAGCTTGAAGTGCATCCAACCAAACTAACACATCCAACTGTGTATTATTGGAATGATTGAGAGAAGTTGCCTCATGTGGAAGCAGCTTGAAGTGCATCCAACCAACTAACACATCCAACTGTGTATTATTGGAATGATTGATTGAAAATTTTATTACCAGATGCAGAATGGGTACAATACAGTACGGCTCAATACACACAATTGTTAAGGGAATGCAGACCTACTTTCCATAGAACTTCATTCTTAGATGCTTCTATATAAAGTAGGTAAAATAAATTAAAACGTTTTCTTTGCCCTATAGGAAAAAAACGTTTTCTTCGCCCTATTTTTTTATTTATTTCTTTTAGCCTAAACTTAACCAGTTGGAAACCAGGGGTACAGTAATAAAATTAGCAATCAACCAATCAATCAATTCAATAGACCATGCTCACTTAAAACAGCGCTGCTTCTCTCTCAGTCTGACTCCCCCGCTGTTGCAGACAGGAGTGTGTGTGTGTGTGTGTGTGTGTGTGTGTGTGTGTATGTGTGTGTGTGTGTGTGTGTGTGTGTGTGTGTATGTGTGTGTGTGTGTGTTTGTGGGTACGCCAGCGTCGGACAGTGAGAGTGAACGCTGCAGTCAGTGGGAAGGAAGTAGAAATTTAAATCAATCAATCAATCAATCCGCGATTTTTCTTTTGTTCTAGATTGACTCAAGACCCATCAATTACATCATCCAACATTGTTTAAAGGACTAACACATTCCCCTTGACAGAATCGCTTCATATTTAGTCGTTATGGTGCTATCAACATATCCATTTGTTGTCCGCGATCTTGTTTTCTCCCGGAGTGAGCCGGGGAGTGATATGTGATTCGGTTGTGGGCGGGTCCTGAGCCCAGGACCGTGGATTGTTGCCAATAAAGACGTGTAAATGGCCAATCAGAATCGAGAAATTTGCATGCCGTTGTATAAACAGAGGACATTACACTCTGCCCGTTACCGGAGACTGACTTCCTGTCTTGTTTCAGCGGTCTAAACAGAGGCCCCTGTGTGTTAAGAGGTGGCTGGAGGTCTAAACAGAGGCCCCTGTGTGATAAGAGGTGGCTGGAGGTCTAAACAGAGGCCCCCCTGTGTGTTAAGAGGTGGCTGGAGGTCTAAACAGAGGCCCCTGTGTGATAAGAGGTGGCTGGAGGTCTAAACAGAGGCCCCTGTGTGATAAGAGGTGGCTGGAGGTCTAAACAGAGGCCCCTGTGTGATAAGAGGTGGCTGGAGGTCTAAACAGAGGCCCCTGTGTGATAAGAGGTGGCTGGAGGTCTAAACAGAGGCCCCTGTGTGTTAAGAGGTGGCTGGAGGTCTAAACAGAGGCCCTGTGTGTTAAGAGGTGGCTGGAGGTCTAAACAGAGGCCCCCTGTGTGTTAAGAGGTGGCTGGAGGTCTAAACAGAGGTCTAACAGATTCATTCCATTTGGGCTGTGGGGGCTCTTAATGTCTGAAGGAGTCGACTGAAGGCTTCTTGTCCTCTGCAAAAGCATGCAATTGGTCCACTGATGGATACATCTTGATATTTGTCTAGTCTAGTGTGTTCATTAGATGGGTGAAATCCTCTTTCAGTGCCTCTGTGCCTGTTTTCTTAGGCAGTTAGCCTCGCTGGTACGCCATTAGCGTTAGCCACGCTTCTAGGCCTCTTTGCTTTTGGAAAGAATGATACAAAATAAAAAAATAAAATTTAATATTTTTTTTTCGACTAAGAGGTTGGCAGTCGACTACATTACATTACATTTAGTCATTTAGCTGACGCTTTTATCCAAAGCGACTTACAAGTTTTGTACAACAAGACAGCAGGAAGGGTACAACTCTATCAGCTGAGTAACAATGTGTTCATCAAAGTGTTGAGTGCTACAGTGTAGGTTAGTATTAGGACAAGTGCATGACAGTAAGGTTAGTTAGGGTTAGAGTTATTTTTTTCATTTCAGATAATGATTGAAGAAGTGAGTCTTCAGTCGACGGCGAAAGATTGGGACGGGTTTCGGCTGTCCTAGCTGTGGTGGGATGTTCGTTCCACCATTGTGGGGCGACTACGGCTCCTTTCGATCAATTAGTCAACTAATCGGGGTCAGCCCTAACTTACTACCCATATGATATAATATCTTACACAATTTCTGTATGGTCTAAATCCACATCTTACAAGGAATAAGGGGATAGAATAGTATATACAAAAACAAAAAAAACACAAGATGAATTGAGTAAGGTGATGATATCTGAAGGCAGAAACTAGGCCTATATGAAGGCAGAAACTAGGTTTCTCATAAAACGTTTCTATATGGGAGGGAGGGATATGGAAAGACTAATTCCAATTGCCTTGTGTAAGTTGACAGTCAAGTAAATAATCTTCTTCTGTTGAGACTGGATACTAATTACTTTAAACACGAGGCCTTGGCCTAGCGGAGCCTTTCTAAACCCTGTCTTAAGTCTGTCTAAACTCTATTCTAAACTCTGTCTAAACTCTATTCTAAACTCTATTCTAAACTCTGTCTAAACTCTGTCTAAAGTCTGTATAAACTCTATTCTAAACTCTGTCTAAAGTCTGTATAAACTCTATTCTAAACTCTGTCTAAAGTCTGTATAAACTCTATTCTAAACTCTGTATAAACTCTGTATAAACTCTATTCTAAACTCTGTCTAAAGTCTGTATAAACTCTATTCTAAACTCTATTCTAAACTCTGTCTAAACTCCGTCTAAACTCTGTATAAACTCTATTCTAAACTCTGTCTAAACTCAGTCTAAAGTCTGTATTTATATAAACTCTATTCTAAACTCTGTCTAAACTCTGTTTAAACTCTATTCTAAACTCTGTCTAAACTCTATTCTAAACTGTCTAAACTCTGTCTAAACTCTATTCTAAACTGTCTAAACTCTGTCTAACCTCTATTCTAAAATCTATTCTAAAGTCTCTTTAAACTCTATTCAGCTCAGAGCTTCATTTAAAAGAGGCAAACAGAAAGAGGAGACAGAGGCTCAGAGCTTAATTTATAGTGATGCACGATATATCGGTCGCCGATATAATATCGGCCGATATGGCAGTTTTTTTACACATCGGTATCGGTCCGATATCAAGATAGGGCCGATATGGGCCGATATTAAAATAATATTATTATTATTTTTTTAATCTTTTTTTTTTTTTTTTTTTACATGTTTTGGCCTTAAATAGTTTCAAAATATCAGTCATTTCTGAAAATAACTTACAAAAGAAAAAAAGAAAAAAGAAAAGCGTTTTGAAAAATAGCTCTTTATTTGATTATCATAAAAAAGTGTTTTCTATACAGAGATATCGACATCGGTAAATATCGGTATCGGCCAGAACAGCAATATTAATATCGGTTATCGGTATCGGCCACAATTTTCACATCGGTGCATCACTATAAAAGAGGCAAACAGAAAGAGGAGACAGAGGCTCAGAGCTTCATTTAAAAGAGGCAAACAGAAAGAGCAACAAGACAAAGACCCCAGAAATCTTTTGGACCCCAAGATAAACTGACCAGAGCTCGGTGCTGAGTCTGACTGCGTTGGTTCATAGAGCATAGGGCCCGTTTCTCCAAACCATGGAGAAAAGGAGAGAGGGCTTTTCAGAGGGCTAGCTGAGACACAAACAGACCCAAGGCTGACAAGTTAAAAAGGAGATTGTGATTAGAACACAGCTAGCATAGATTCCTCCCTGCACCCTCTCTCCTCAAAGCACTGGTGTGTGTGATTGTATGTGTACATCCCTGTGTGCTGTGTGTGTGTGTGTGTGTGTGTGTGTACATCCCTGTGTGCACTGTGTGTGTGTGTGTGTGTGTGTGTGTGTGTGCGTGCGTGCGTGCGTGCGCGCGCGTGCATGCGTGCGTGCGTGTGTGTGTGTGTGTGATTGCGTGTGTACATGTGTGCATCCCTTTCCACTGTGTGTGTGTATGGATGTGTATGTGTGAATGCCTGCAGTGTGTGTATGTGTGTGTGTTGGTTTGGTAAAAACCAGTGTGGGCAGTCAGAAAAATACCATATTTGGCCACAAAAAAAGGCAGAGTGGCCTAAAGACTGTAATTGGTTGACTTCCAAGCTGCACTAGGAGTGGGGAGCGGGGGGTTAAATTACAGAGTAGCCTGAGTAAGGACGTCATTACGCACGCACACACACACAATCCTACTAGCCAGGATGTGTGTGTGTGCGTGTGTGTGTGCGTGTGTGTGTGTGTGTGTGTGTGTGTGTGTGTGTGTGTGTGTGTGTGTGTGTGTGTGTGTGTGTGTGTGTGTGTGTGTGTGTGTGTGTGCGTCAGGGGCGGAGCTAGGGGGTGGCTACCTGGGCTCAAGCCCCGGATGTATTCTGAAAAGCCCCGAATCTATTTAAAAAAAAATAAAAAAAAATAAAAATAAAATTAAAAAAAATGATTTTTTTTTTTTTTTTTTTTTTTTTTTTTTTTTTTTACAATTCATCATTGTTACATGAAAATATGTTTGCACCAGATTTAGCAGAAGCTAATTTCCATCTGTGGTCTATCCAGCTGCTAACTGTATTTGAGTGAGTTAAGTCTTGGTGTTATGGTAGACTCAGACCTAAGCTTTAAATCACAATCAACAAGTTGACAAAAACTTAATTCTTCCACCTTAGAAACATAGCTAAAGTACGGCCATTTATAAATCAAAAAGACGCTGAAAACCAGATCCATGCCTTTATCTCAAGCCAACTCGACTACTGTAATGCACTCCTTACCGGCCTCCCGAAAAAATACGATGATAACTATTTTATTGCAATGCACTATTGCATTATTTTATTCTATTTTACTAACTATTTTATTGCACTGCACTATTTTACTTTGTATCAGTGAATCATAGACGCCTGGCCATAAGAGCATTCGGAGCATCTCTGCTCTCCCACTATTGAACTTGGGGGAGCAAAGGTATGATCTTGCTCCACCACTTTTTGATTATATGAAAAATATGATATATCCCCCCCCAATATATAAATCTAACCATAACTACGTTATGGTTAACTGAGTTTTATAGTGAAAAGAGCAGCTTTATTGGTCAAGATTGAAGGCTCTATATTGCAGGAAATTGCACGTACAGGTTCATTAAATTCAAAAAAAATCTGTCGTGGAGGGGGTCGACCCCCTCCTACCCACCCCTTGCCTGCAAAAAAAAAAAAAAATTAAAATTAAAATTAAAAAAAAAAAAAAAAAAAAAAAAAAAAAAAAAAGGGGGGGGGGGGGGGCCCATCTGGGCTAAGCCCCAGATCTCCTACAATCCTAAATCCGCCCCTGGTGTGCGTGTGTGCGTGTGTAGGCCTAGTAGCCTACTATCTCCTAAGACAGTTTCCAGATGGCCTACAGGTGGTAGGGGTTAGGTCTATTTGAAAGGGCTAGTTCAGCGTTCCTCAGCATGAGGTCTAGGGACACCCGGGGGTCCTGGAAGGGGTCCCTGGGGTTCTCCAGAGAAGCAGGGATCACCCGGGGGGTCCTGGAATGGACCTGTCTCAAACCCTGCCCCTTTTCTTGATCCTCCAATCACAACTGTCGCTTACCTCGGACAAACTTGGTTTGTCCGAGGTAAGCGACAGTTGTGATTGGAGGATCAAGAAAAGGGGCAGGGTTTGAGACAGGTCTATTATTAAGAGCGATGCACTGCTCTGTTGTTCTATTAAGTGTTATGAGCGATGCTCTGTTGTAAATGTTATTGTATATTTTTTTTATCAAACTATTTTATCACACTTTTTTACTCTGTCTCTTCTATTTTATTATTTTTAGTATTGCCTATATTTTTTTTTAAATGAATCAAACCGCACTTTTTTACTCCGTCTATTTTATTTTATAATTTTGTATTACTGAATGAAACCGTAAACAGAGGCGTATTTATGCTCGCTTATGCCTGTATTCTTTACTGCTGTGAAGCACTTTGAACTGCAATTTCTTTTTTTTATCCACTTTTTCTCCCATTTAAAATTGTTCTCCCATCCCAATTTCGTATCGTCCAATTCAACCCTCCCCTGTCTCGAACGCTGTTTCTTGCCTCCCACAAGCCGGCTGCAATGTGGACTAAGTCATACATAGCACGAGTCCCCTCCGGTACTCGAGGAAGCAGCCGTCGCATCTTTTCACCTGCATGGCGCGATCTTTCAGCGTCAGGGGTCTGCGCTTTGGAGGGGCGCCGCCCCCATCGCTTCCTGATTCCACTGCGCAGGCGCACCAACCGACCTGTAGGAGTCGCTGTCCACAACGCCCGATCCCCACCCATCAGTTTCCCACCCCCTAATACTGCCAATGTGTATTAGTACGGACGACCAGCTAAACTGAATGCAATGTGGAGCGCTGGGATCGAACCCAGCGTCTCCAGCATTCGAGGTGAGCGCCTTGCCCACTGCACCACGTAGCCGCCCTTGAACTGCAATTTCTGTATGAAAAGTGCTATACAAATAAAGTTTATTATTGAAGGGATCCCAGGGGTTCTCCGGAGAAACAGGGAACAGTTTAATGTCACTATCTCCCTCGCTAGAAGTTACCACAATGAGAGAACATACGAGGAGTGACTATTCTGAGGTTTCACTTTAACCACCGTTATCTCTTCCAACTACGTTATACATAGACAGCTTTGGAATGCTGGACTCGATCGTATCGAATGACAAAAGTGTCGTCTGTCTTTCGCGCCAGTATCCATCAGGCTCCACAAACGTGGGCATGGAACGCTGCCAATTGCTGGAGAGCGAGCGGCTGGAGAACTTGAGACTATCTGGCTCTCAATAATAATAATAATAAACACTGCACAGACTCTGGTGCAGTGTGTCACTACATTATGGACCACTGCTACTACACTGTTACTGTTACTATGTTATATTATTATTACCTATCCAGAAGGGCATATGAACTGGTGCAGAGAGATGCATGCTAGGTATATATACCCCTGCGTTGCCAAACTTGCCACTGACCAAGGTACTGGCATTACAGCTGGAGTTGGTCCCCTGACCAAGGCACTGGCATTACAACTGGAGTTGGTCCCTTGACCAAGGCACTGGCATTACAACTGGAGTTGGTCCCTTGACCAAGGTACTGGCATTACAACTGGAGTTGGTCCCTTGACCAAGGCACTGGCATTACAACTGGAGTTGGTCCCTTGACCAAGGCACTGGCATTACAACTGGAGTTGGTCCCTTGACCAAGGCACTGGCATTACAACTGGAGTTGGTCCCTTGACCAAGGTACTGGTCATTACAACTGGAGTTGGTCTCTTGACCAAGGTACTGGCATTATGGCATCCTGGGGTCCATAACACGTAAAATACAGTTAGACTTATACACTCACAACATTCACATGTCATACAGACAATTAAAACAACAATAAAAACCCTAATCAAATTCATAATACAATACAACAATATATACGCCTTATGAACAATACAATAATACCTACTCATAATTAATTCATAATACAATACAGTAGGCCTGGGCGGTATCATAATTTTCACACCGTTATACCTTGATTACCTAATACCCCGATGTACGGTATATGACGGTATGACTTTCATTTTCATCAGCGGGGGGGGGGGGGGGCAACCCGTGTTACCAAGTAAACAAATCGCGGAGATGGCCAGTTAGCCCGCAGCATCCGAGTGCTACTATCATTAGCTCTCAGAATGGAGCCACTAGCCAGAAGCCCGCAGCATCCTAGTAATACTAACGTTAACTCTCAGAATGGTAGCCAGGAGCCCCGCAGCACCATAGTACTAGTAACGTTAGTATTGTGTATTCAAAAACGCACCGGACTGCGACGTAACGTTTTACCGTTTATTTGCTTGTTCCACCAGTCCACAACAACACACACTCTCGTTACCACAACGCTTTACGGTATTTTCACAGCACTGTCGCAACATTAC
Organism: Notolepis coatsorum; assembly: GCF_963971535.1. Classification (NCBI taxonomy): domain Eukaryota; kingdom Metazoa; phylum Chordata; class Actinopteri; order Aulopiformes; family Paralepididae; genus Notolepis; species Notolepis coatsorum. The sequence goes on along the minus strand of NC_140183.1, from coordinate 10,968,544 downwards.
CGTAAAGCGTGACCACCGGTGTGATACACATACACAACAGTTAGCTCTCAGAACAGCCAGTTAGCCCGCAGCACCAGGCAGCAATGGTAAGCGTGTCTCGACTCTAATTTAATTTCCAGTGAAGCGGGGTTTCCCCTCCTCCTCCTGTGTGTAGACAACCAGCTCTGCGGCTCGCTCCACTAGTGACTGAGGACTGGTCTCGCCCTCTGCTGGCGCGTGTGTGCAGTGCACTACAACCAACCACTGATAAAACTCTGTTTCACTGTAATATAAACTGGAACGGATCTTGTGATTTTGACGGTATTGGTTTTCAATACCGTCGGGATTTCTAAATACCTTGGTATACCTTAATACCGTCATACCGCCCAAGCCTACAATACAGCATAATATACTATTTAGCTTTTACATACATTATCTATGTTCATATCAGCCAATTATACAATATTTTAATAATATATCCCTATCAGACACATGCCTTTTCATCTATATATACCTATCTCTTTATCAGACACATATATTTTCATTTACGTACACACTATCTATTAGGGAATGTCAATTTCTTTGGTTGAAAATGTTGTTTTACCATGATTTTGAAACGACATTTACTATTCTCCTGCTTAACATGTCTGGGAAGAGAGTTCCATTCCTGCATACCACAGAACATGACAGTTCGCTTCATTGCATTCGACCTCACTTTTGGAAGTGTAAAACCTCGTGCAGAAGCATGTCTGGTGGAATGGTTGTGTCTGTCAAGACTTATAGATAAATTGTTATATAAAATTGAGGGGATCTTTGTAACAAGAATATTCCTAGTGAATACAAGGAGTGTGTAATTTATGTTTGACAAGTAACCAAGTTAAACAACTGTGCATAGCTGCAACATTAGTTCTGTACTCACAGCGAAGCGCTATACGTGCTGCTTTGTTTTGTACCATTTGGAATTTTTTTCAGTTTATTCGTCGTTACATTCGACCATACTGCAGGACAATAGTCAAGATTTGACAAAACCAGAGCTTGAACTACCTGTTTGATAGAATTTAGTGGTAAGGTAACAAATGAGCACATCTTTTAACAACAGAAATCCCTCTTCCCAGATGCAGAGGACAAATTCCTGGTGTACGCAAAAAAAAATTACTTGGCAAATAAAATAGTTTCTAATTCCAATTCCACTATGTGTACCCCCCCCCCCCCCCACCCTCAGCGTGGGGCCAGACAGGCACCATACTGACAAGACAGTCAGTCATTAGACTCACCCCTCTGTGGTTTAACACCACTGGGTCACATACTTAACCCCTGTATGACAGACTTGAATAACATATCACCATTAATCAACCTTAATACACAGTGAATGGGGGGTGGGGGGGGGGGGGGTACCGACCGGACTGTATTGTGAAGGCATTTGGGCTTTTGTGCCAAGCGCCATGTCTTTTATGTAGACTGTCAGTGTCAGTTTGTCCCTGGACGTGTGGCCACTTAAAAACTACTAGGAAAGGTGGTGGACATCGACAGCCATTGTTAGGAGAAGAACTGAAAGGGTTTCAGGCTAGACTGCACGCTCATAACCTCGCCCCTGTCACTTCTCTGTAGACTTCCCCCCGTCACTTCTCTGTAGACTTATTTGTTATTGTTGTATTTGATCAGATGCAAAACAGCATCAGCCCTTGAAAACCCCATATGGGGTGGAGGGAGAATGGATGGAAGTAATCCATGATCTACAGTGTGTGGTGGAGAGGATGACGTACTGAGACGACAGAAGGAAAGGTGGAGGAGATGGCAGAATGTGAAGCTCAGGCCAGAGCCCAGAATGTGAGTGAAATACGTGTGAGAGAAAATAATTAGGGATGGACATCGATGTACTACTGTTTAGGCGAATATCTTTTTTTTTCTCTAAAGATTTATTTTTTGGCGTTTTATCGCTTTATTTCTACTGGGCAGTCCAGTAGAGAGAGACAGAGGAGGGAAAATGGCAACGTGATAAGTGGATTTAACTAAAGGGCTGTTTTCGCGTCTTTTCCTGGGATTACTCAGAATCACTCAAACTATACTCATATTCACCACGGTATAAAACGGAAATGTAGGGATGAAAAAAATAATCAGTTTTTTGCATTTTTACCAGAAGAAACTCACTGACAATCGACAACGTTATCAGATCCATAGCTATAATATTAAAATAGTTGTAGCACTCGCAAACACGGCATTCTCTCCATTGAACAAAGCGCTGGCACAGACGGCCATACGCCCACAGCGACCTCCGGCGCCGGTCAATGTGTTAATCGATAAAATAATCAACTGATTAATCGATAACAAAATAATCGCTAGTGACCGACAGCCCTAGTTCACACACCTAGAGACGAACAGGAGACGTTGACGTCCTCCATTGTCAGGTAAAAAAGTGCACGGACTTGCAAATTACTATGAAGAGGACGCTGAGCTCGGACGTGTGCCGTCCATGTTGGTTTGTCTAGGACCACCTGAAGCCCCCGGGTGGGCGATCGACACTGACATCCCATTGTACGAGCCCAGTAGGACTGACAGCGCTCCAGACACACGCGGAGTCTGTGCACAGTGGGCTGCCAGGGGTCGTTATTACACTTCAACAGCCCAGAAGGACCCGTGTGCCGCCGCTGCCCCGTCCTGGGTGGCACTGAGGAGGAGAGACGAGCCGGCAGCCTGCTTTTAACCCGCTCACTGCCGCCCTACCAAACCGGTTAACCCTTTCACTGCGACAATACACAGAAGGTTAACCCTTTACTATCACACAACCGACGGTTGCCGTAAAGGGTTAACCTTCTGTCATGTGGCAGTGAAAGGGTTAACTCTTTAGAAATAGTTGTATTTATTTTTTAGAAGAAACCATCATGTTTATAAGCACAACTGTTGTACACAAGGGATAGGCACAGTCGTGACACCAGGCAGGCGCTGAGATGTCGGTTTACAAACTCTGCCAAAGACTAATGCATTGGAAATTATTTATAGAGCTATAACATACTGGAACAGGCTTCCACAAAATCTCACAACATCACAGATTTTAAGTACATCAAGGAAAATAATTGATTATATACCGATTTTAATACAGATTTTTAGTAGGGGTGGGACGATACATCGATCTAATTATCAACGATCTAATAGGATGGATGCAACGTAAAAAGATCTGTTCATATCGGTTAATCGTCTGTAGTGTGGTAGTGAAAGGTTAACCTTCTGTAGTGTGGTAGTGAAAGGTTAACCGTCTGTAGTGTGGTAGTGAAAGGTTAACCTTCTGTAGTGTGGTAGTGAAAGGTTAACCTTCTGTAGTGTGGTAGTGAAAGGTTAACCTTCTGTAGTGTGGTAGTGAGAGGTTAACCTTCTGTAGTGTGGTAGAGAAAGGTTAACCTTCTGTAGTGTGGTAGTGAAAGGTTAACCTTCTGTAGTGTGGTAGTGAAAGGTTAACCTTCTGTAGTGTGGTAGTGAAAGGTTAACCTTCTGTAGTGTGGTAGTGAAAGGTTAACCTTCTGTAGTGTGGTAGTGAAAGGGTTAACCTTCTGTAGTGTGGTAGTGAAAGGGTTAACCTTCTGCGGTGTGGTAGTGAAAGGTTAACCTTCTGTAGTGTGGTAGTGAAAGGTTAACCTTCTGTAGTGTGGTAGTGAAAGGGTTAACCTTCTGTAGTGTGGTAGTGAGAGGTTAATCTTCTGTAGTGTGGTAGTGAAAGGGTTAACCTTCTGTAGTGTGGTAGTGAAAGGTTAACCTTCTGTAGTGTGGTAGTGAAAGGTTAACCTTCTGTAGTGTGGTAGTGAAAGGTTAACCTTCTGTAGTGTGGTAGTGAAAGCTTAACCTTCTGTAGTGTGGTAGTGAAAGGGTTAACCTTCTGTAGTGTGGTAGTGAAAGGTTAACCTTCTGTAGTGTGGTAGTGAAAGGGTTAACCTTCTGTAGTGTGGTAGTTAAAGGTTAACCTTATGTAGTGTGGTAGTGAAAGGGTTAACCTTCTTTAGTGTGGTAGTGAAAGGTTAACCTTCTGTAGTGTGGTAGTGAAAGGTTAACCTTCTGTAGTGTGGTAGTGAAAGGTTAACCTTCTGTAGTGTGGTAGTGAAAGGTTAACCTTCTGTAGGGTGGTAGTGAAAGGGTTAACCTTCTGTAGTGTGGTAGTGAGAGGTTAATCTTCTGTAGTGTGGTAGTGAAAGGGTTAACCTTCTGTAGTGTGGTAGTGAAAGGTTAACCTTCTGTAGTGTGGTAGTGAAAGGTTAACCTTCTGTAGTGTGGTAGTGAAAGGTTAACCTTCTGTAGTGTGGTAGTGAAAGCTTAACCTTCTGTAGTGTGGTAGTGAAAGGGTTAACCTTCTGTAGTGTGGTAGTGAAAGGTTAACCTTCTGTAGTGTGGTAGTGAAAGGGTTAACCTTCTGTAGTGTGGTAGTTAAAGGTTAACCTTATGTAGTGTGGTAGTGAAAGGGTTAACCTTCTTTAGTGTGGTAGTGAAAGGTTAACCTTCTGTAGTGTGGTAGTGAAAGGTTAACCTTCTGTAGTGTGGTAGTGAAAGGTTAACCTTCTGTAGTGTGGTAGTGAAAGGTTAACCTTCTGTAGGGTGGTAGTGAAAGGGTTAACCTTCTGTAGTGTGGTAGTGAAAGGTTAACCTTCTGTAGTGTAGTAGTGAAAGGTTAACCTTCTGTAGTGTGGTAGTGAAAGGTTAACCTTCTGTAGTGTGGTAGTGAAAGGTTAACCTTCTCTAGTGTGGTAGTGAAAGGGTTAACCTTATGTAGTGTGGTAGTGAAAGGTTAACCTTCTGTAGTGTGGTAGTGAAAGGTTAACCGTCTGTAGTGTGGTAGTGAAAGGGTTAACCTTCTGTAGCATGGTAGTGAAAGGGTTAACCTTCTGTAGCATGGTAGTGAACGGGTTAACCTTCTGCGGTGTGGTAGTGAAAGGTTAACCTTCTGTAGTGTGGTAGTGAAAGGTTAACCTTCTGTAGTGTGGTATTGAAAGGGTTTACCTTCTGTATTGTCGCCGTGAAAGCATGGGTTAACCCTTCGGTAGTGGAAGGGTTAAAGGTGACTTTGGTAGTGTGGTAGTGAAAGGGTTAACACATACAGATGCAGCACTGAACATTCAAACCACTTCTGCTGCTGGTCTGCTGCTCCTCTGCCACTATAGAACTAGCACTCAGGTGTTATATTTCGGGGGATGGTGGCTAGCTCCCAAAGTGAACAAAGGGAGGGTACTTAACTTAAGTGCTGCCCCAGGGAGGGGGTCGGGGGCTACTGCCCTCAGACCCCCAAGATAATTTTTATATGGGCAGTCTGACTTGGGGTATTCTCCATTAGGGCTGGGCGATTCTTGCTAAAATGTGAATCACGATTTTTCTCTCTAAGAATTGAGATCACGATTCTCTCACGAGTCTTATTCTTTCAATAAAATCATTTAAAAAGTTAAGTAAAAAATTAACTAAAATAAAAAATGTATTAAAAAAAATCGTCATAACTTAGAAATTAGATTACATAGGTCTATGAATCGAGATCGCGATTTTTTTTCTCCGATTAATTGCCCAGCCCTACTGCCCATATATTAGTGTTGCAATGCATGATAAGTAAACAGTGAAAAAAGCGAAGGAATCGGATGGAGCTGGGGCGTTTTGGGACGATTCCTGTAAGATTTTTTTCACTGTACGATGAAAACGTCTCCCAGTGGGAGGCAGTGGAGGTGTGAAATGTACTTCAGAGCTACGTCACTGGAGCCGCGGACGACTGGGGTCAGAGCTACGTCACTGGAACGGACGACTGCGGTCATAACTACGTCCCTGGAGCGGACGACTGAGGTCAGAGCTACGTCACTGGAGCCGCGGACGACTGAGGTCAGAGCTACGTCACTGGAGCGGACGACTGAGGTCAGAGCTACGTCACTGGAGCCGCGGACGACTGAGGTCAGAGCTACGTCACTGGAGCCGCGGACGACTGAGGTCAGAGCTACGTCACTGGAGCCGCGGACGACTGAGGTCAGAGCTACGTCACTGGAGCCGCGGACGACTGAGGTCAGAACTACGTCACTGGAGCCGCGGACGACTGAGGTCAGAACTACGTCACTGGAGCCGCGGACGACTGAGGTCAGAGCTACGTCACTGGAGCCGCGGACGACTGAGGTCAGAACTACGTCACTGGAGCCGCGGACGACTGAGGTCAGAGCTACGTCACTGGAGCGGACGACTGCGGTCAGAGCTACGTCACTGGAGCGGACGACTGCGGTCAGAACTACGTCACTGGAGCGGACGACTGCGGTCAGAGCTACGTCACTGGAGCTGCGGACGACTGCGGTCAAAGCTACGTCACTGGAGCGGACGACTGGGGTCAGAGCTACGTCACTGGAGCCGCGGACGACTGGGGTCAGAGCTACGTCACTGGAGCGGACGACGCGGTCCGCAATGATCTCTTGACTGAAACAAATTGTCAACGCAAGTAGAAATGTTCAAGCTTCATGTCTCTGAATTCAGAAATAGGAGATGTAGGACATAGGAGATTGGCGCAGTGGGCAAGGCGTTCGCCTCTAACGCAGGAGACGCTGGGTTCGAGCCCAGCTCTCGGCGTTGCTACCGGCTTGGCCGGTCGTTCATACTAACACAATTGGCAAGTGTTAGAGGGTGGGAAAGCCGGTGGGTGGGGATTTGACGTTGTGGACAGCGACTCCTACAGGGTCGGTTTGGTGACGCCGGTGCGGCGGAAACAGGAAGTAACGGGGGCAGCGTGAGCCTCCCACGGCGCGTTACTCCTCGCCACTGAGAGTTCGAGCTGCTGCGGTGAAAAGATGCGACAGGCTGCCTCCTCGTGTACCGGAGGGGGACACGTGATGCAAGGCTTCTGTCCTCACTACAGCCGACCAGTGGGAGGCATAGTCTAGCAACGTCAAGACAGGGGAGGGGAGAATTGGATTATACGAAATTGGGATGGGAGACAAATAGAAAATGGGGAGGAAAAGTGGATACAAAAAAAAATAAATAGGAGACATAGAAACGTACAGATACGGACTATACAAATGCTGGCACACACACACACACACACACACACACACACACACACACACACAGCAGGGCTTGACATTAACTTTTTGAGCTGCTCAGATATTTTTGCTTGTCCGAAAGCGAAACTTACTTATCCGAAATGTACTTGTGAAAATAAAAGCCTATTAAAATGTTTTGACAATTATTATGATTTAATAATTTAAACACAGTGTGTGTGGAGTATATACTGTATGATCAGTAGGGATGGGTACCGAATTCGGTACTTTTGAGGCACCGAACCGAAACACGTCGGTACTACCGAGTATCGAATCAAGTGAGAAACCGATTTCTTTTTTTTACTTTTTTTTTTTTTTTTTTTTACTTTTTTCTTTTCATGTCAACGTTCACACGCACAATATATGCTTACCTAGGATTTGACTTGATTCAACAACAAAGCAGTCGGAGCAATGACAAGCCGAAAACTGTCGAAATTGTAGTTATTTGAAGTTTGGATTTTTTTTTTACGACTGAGGTAGGTAAATTAAATTTCTTGAGACTAAAGTACCGAAAAAAGGTACCGTTGGGTACCGGTATCGATTCAAATTTGAAAGGTACCCATCCCTAATGATCAGTCCTCCAGCTCATCTTCACTCCCCGTCAGCACCAGCTCATCTTCCTCATCTCCCCTCTCTCTTGACCACCAGGGGTTAAACCCTGGTCTACGCCTATAGTTGTATAGTTGTTATTACAGTATAGTTGTTATTACGGTATAGTTGTTATTGCCATAAATAACACCATTCAAATAAATAATTGTATTTTTATTTGAAATCATTTCTTTTAACAACAGGCCACATTAGATCAACAGGTAACAACAAAACAACCAACTTTTATTAAACATTCTATTAAACATTCTGATATTTTCGCGGGTCTCGTGCCACTGTCAGTGTCAACTAAGCGAGCACTCACTCAGAAGACGCTCGCCGTTTGTCCGGGACAAGTAATATTGACGTACAGAGATTGAGAGTTTCCAGTGTGACACTGTGAGACAGTCACTTTCTGATCAGATGGAATACATCTGATACAATTGGGAATGTATATATTATTATTTTTTACTTGTCCAGTCGGACAAGTTAAATTGTATTATGCTTGTCCGGCCATTTTTTTATTTTTATTTTTTTACTTGTCCCGGACAATAGGACCAGCCTTAATGTCGAGCCCTGCACACGTGCACACCACCCCGGAGATTCGCCTGTTTTCTAGTGTGAGACGTGAGGTACTCTGCAAAATAGAGGGGACAGCATCACGCATGGGAGCTGCTGCAACTCAGCCATGTAACCAGTGAACTGAGGGTAAATACTGGCACACACACACACACACACACATGTGTATGCAGAAATACATACACACACACCCTCTCTCTCACACCATCCACACACACACACACACACACACACACACACACATGCAGAAATACATACATTACACACACACCCTCTCTCTCTCACACACACACACATGCAGAAATACACACACACACACACACACACACACACACAGAAATACACACACACACGCAGACTCACCTGAGCTGAGACTGCAGCTTGCCAGCCTTGTTGATGAAGTCTTCCCAGATAGGGTAGCTGCTCTGTGGGGGACAGACGTGAGCAGATTATTCCAAAGGTTTTGTACCACGACTCTCGGTCCCTCTGGACACCTCAGAGAAACATCCCAAAGCACAGCAGATTGTCCGGGGAGTGTGTCTGAACAATCCAGAGAGAGAGAGAATCCCTGGGCAATCTGCACATGTAGAGCCTCCTCTCATCTGTCTGCACATGTAGAGTCTCTGCCAGATTTTGTGCCGGTATTTCAAAAGCAATCTACAACAGAACTTCGTTTCCGCGTTCGAGTTTTGCGCTCTGATTGGCCAGGTCATGTGACATGTGCGCCAATCGTGGGGCAGCAAGTTCTGCGCCTATTTCCGGGTCTAACAGCCTGCAAACTACCTGGCGTTCTATCGCCACGCTCTAAGACAAACTCTAACCTTAACCAACTTCGAAAGAGCGCCTAAGCTTAACCACTTGCGGTCCCACGATTGGGCGTACATGTCACATGACCAGAAATGACATGGCCAATCAGAGACGCGGAAACAAAGTTCTGTTGTAGAAGGCATTCAGGCATCCAGGATAGGATCACCCTGATCCAGATTCAGACTTTTCAAGATGACTAGATCCTGAATATATCCTACCGATCTCCATCTCGTGGATATGAAAAAGAATACAAGGAAACAAGAGACCCCATTGCAGAGACTTTTATAATGTCTAATTATATTGTTAAATACATAAAAGGACATACAATCATAATGGAATTGTAATAAAAAAAAAAAAGACGTGGCCTCCGCAACTATATACCTGCGTGCGCAGGATGTAGTGAGATGTGTAATCCTAAACCTTCGGCAGCCCTCATATGTGCCGTCACGCACACTCGTGAGTCGCGCACGTCGCGGCACTTTGCGCTCTGTCACCTACCCGCGACCCGTAGTTTGAGAACCGCTGCTCTAGACCTTCTCAGACTCGGGTCCTTGGCGTGAAGGAGAGGGTGGCCTGGAGACTCTTCTGCAGGGGATGTTTGTCACTGCAGGGCTGAACAGTGCGAGATACTTGTTGCACGGGCTACAGCAACATCGGTCTGTGCGATGAATGGATTTACTTCAGTAGCACTGGTTCAGCATTCAATAGGCATTCGGTTCATATCGATACTCTTATTTTTTTTAAATCCTGTGGCAACTCTCATTTCCGCCTAAGCACAGCTCCAGCCATAACATCTATGGCTCCGGCAGCTAGCAACGTTCGGTTCATATCGATACTCTTATTTTGAAAATCCCGTGGTGTCGTATACGCTCGGCTCCACAGCAGCAGTAGCGTCTGGAACACGCACATTGCAACAGAGCAAGGCTAGTGTGCCTATTTTGCGACCAGAAACAAATCCCTGCTGTTAACCTTTATTCCGCAACGGGTCAAATGCATCCAACATGCTTTGCAATCCTCGCCATTCCTTTATGGCCACGTCGTGTTAAAGTCCTAAATTAACGTTACGTTACCGTAAGCTAACAAGCTAACCTTGATCAGAGCCAGAGAGAACAGCAGAGTGGGGACTGGGAAGGAGGGGGGGCAGGCCTCCTCTCATCTGTCTGTCTGTAGCTCTTCTCTCTCTCCTTCGCCCTCCCTCTCTTCCCACCCCCCTCTCTCTATCTCTCCCCCTCTCTCTCCCTCCCTCTGACTCTCCCTCTCTCTCTCCCCCCTCTCTCTCCCACTCTCCCTGCCTCTATCTCTCTCCCTCTCCTCTCTCTCCCCCTCTCCCTCCCTCTCTATCCCCCCCTATATCTCTATATCTCCCCCCTCTCTATCTCTCTCTCCCTCCCTCTCTCTTTCCCCCTCTCTTAACCGTCTGTAGTGTGGTAGTGAAAGGGTTATCCTTCTGTAGTGTGGTTGTGAAAGGGTTAACCCTTTTGTAGTGTGTGGTGGTGAAAGGGTTATAACAGACTACATTTTACATGAGAGAACACAGAGGTGGGCTGTAGCCATGGAGACCCTTTGGAAACAACCCAACCTCTTTGAACAGCCTTCAGAAGAACTTTGTGACCCGGTGGTAGGAGGCCTTGTAGCTGGACATTTGACCGACATATGTCAAAGTCTACAGCCCCTCTCTAGGTCAAATTCTAGCCTGCTGACTACATTCCCTGCATTCCCACAGTCACACAACAGCTGGGAAATCTAGCCTAATTGTCTCATCACCATTAGCAGGCCGAGCACTGTCAAAAATAACTTATAAAAGTGACACGTCCTAATTCTGTGGCCGAATGGCCTATTTTACTCTGCATTCAATATAGAATAACAGAATAGAATATAATTGACTACTGTAAGATGGGATCAGTGGGACTTGTATTCTATTGTTTCTATCTTACCTTTCTAAAGTTAGCCTAACTGACACAGAGAGGCAAGACTTTGAACACACGTTGGGTTTACTTACTTAAAAGCCATTAAAAAGGTAAACTACACCCAATTTCATATATGTTATGCCTATGCTAATAGTCTAACGCAAAACAACTCTTCCAAATCCAAAAACCAGAGAGCTAAAACTCAAAACGTTTGAAGTGGCTCCACATAGACAATGGATTGGAGATGTTAACCCTTTCACTACCACACTACAGAAACCTTTCACTACCACACTACAGAAGGTTAACCGTCTGTAGTGCGGTAATGAAAGGGTTAACCTTCTGTAGTGTGGTTGTGAAAGGGTTAACCTTCTGTATTGTCGCAGTGAAAGGGTTAACCCTTTGGTAGTGAAAGGGTTAACTGGTTCCCGGCCAACCACGGACATGTCCGTGTTTCGGATCCAACGGTAGAGGGCCAACCACGGACATGTCCGTGGCAAGGTTGTTTTGGCTTTTATTCCATTTTAATAACCTTTTGACAATGAGAATGGACAGATAGCAATACTATAAAGTATAGATTTAGCTCTACAAACAGCCTCACGCACAATGCAAGTTTGTTTTGAAATGCTGACCGTATAGCGTGAGATTAGACGGCCCCCAATGGCCGGGAATGTGTTGGGTCACGGTGACATTGAGAACACTCAGGGGGATGTTGTGAGTATACTGTCTCAGAACTGAGAACACTACTGTATAGACTAAAGCCCATTCGGGTATAAAAATTAAATCACATTTTGCAGGTTGACAAAATCAGTCTCCCATTCATTGTCAATGGAGCAGCTCCACACTTTATACGTACCTGATCTCAAGTTTCTGGCTTTGGGAGGAGGGTAGCTCATCAAATAGCACAATATTGATTTAACTTCCCAAGGCCATGGGAATAACATATTGGAATTATTGCTTTGGTGGTGTCATCCTTTAAGTTTAAGTTACCTTGCTCGTTTTAGTGAAACCTATTGACTTGACTTAAGTTTAAACACATTTTAACACTACGCCATATATGTTTTTATCTATTTATTACTAAAATATTTGCACTACATCCCTACCAAATGTTTGCATTTAAAAAAAGCTGCATTCTGTACTTCATTGTGTTTGGACGTATATGAAGCACAATCTCAGAACCAAGCATTTCACTGTAATGTACCTGTACGATGTACCTTATATGTGACAAATAAAACTAAACTTGAAACTTCAGTTGGCTTGCAAGTCTTACAAGTCGTTTCAACAGCCCCGCGGACCGCCAAGAACACGGACCAACTTGTTCCTTAAATACATTTAAATCTCCTACAATTTGTATTAATCAGACTTACTTTCATGTCTCCGATAACAGTTTGAAAGAGTCCCCCCAGCGCGCTGCAGTCCTTCTCCAGAACAGCCTCCATTTTCAGCTCGAGACGGTCAGTCCGACGGGCAGCTACTTCCAGCTCGGGACGGGCAGCTACTTCCAGCTCGTGATGGTCAGCTACTTCCAGCGCGAGACGGTCAGCTACTTTCAGCTAGAGACGGTCAGCTACTTTCAGCTCGAGATGGTCAGCTACTTTCAGCTAGAGACGGTCAGCTACTTTCAGCTCGAGACGGTCAGCTACTTTCAGCTACTTTCAGCTCGAGATGGTCAGCTACTTTCAGCTCGAGACGGTCAGCTACTTCCAGCACGAGACGGTCAGTCCGACAGGCAGCTACTTCCAGCGCGAGATGGTCAGTCCGACAGGCAGCTACTTCCAGCGCGAGATGGTCAGCTACTTTCAGCGCGAGACGGTCAGTCCGACGAGCAGCTACTTTCAGCGCGAGACGGGCAGCTACTTTCAGCTCGAGACAGTCAGCTACTTTCAGCCACTTTCAGCTCGAGACGGTCAGCCACTTCCAGCACGAGACGGTCAGCTACTTTCAGCCACTTCCAGCGCAAGACGGTCAGCCACTTCCAGCGGGAGACGGTCAGCTACTTTCAGCGCGAGACGGTCAGCCACTTCCAGCTCGAGATGGTCAGCCACTTTCAGCTCGAGACGGTCAGCTACTTCCAGCTCGAGACAGTCAGCTACTTTCAGCTCGAGACAGTCAGCTACTTTCAGCTCGAGACGGTCAGCCACTTCCAGCGCGAGACGGTCAGCTACTTTCAGCCACTTCCAGCGCGAGACGGTCAGCCACTTCCAGCGCAAGACGGTCAGCCACTTCCAGCGCGAGACGGTCAGCTACTTTCAGCGTGAGACGGTCAGCCACTTCCAGCTCAAGACGGTCAGCTACTTTCAGCTCGAGACGAGCAGCTACTTTCAGCCACTTCCAGCGCAAGACGGGCAGCTACTTTCAGCCACTTCCAGCGCGAGACGGTCAGCTACTTTCAGCCACTTCCAGCGCGAGACGGTCAGCTACTTCCAGCCACTTTCAGCGCGAGACGGGCAGCTACTTTCAGCCACTTTCAGCGCGAGACGGGCATCTACTTCCAGCCACTTTCAGCGCGAGACGGGCAGCTACTTTCAGCCACTTCCAGCGCGAGACGGTCAGCTACTTCCAGCCACTTTCAGCGCGAGACGGGCAGCTACTTTCAGCCACTTTCAGCTCGCCAGGTCGGCTCTCTCTCTCTCTCCAACAACAACAAAACCAAGTAGAACCGCTGTGGCTATTTCTCAGAATAATAACTCATGAGATAGCTATTTGGAGAAAGAAAATACTTTAATCGTTCAAAAAACGGACCCCAAAAAAACAAAGCAGTTGTAAATCCGCCCCGCTTGCCCCCCAACCGTCCCACTCAGACCGCTGTTTCGGACACACACACACACACAACGAGGGGTGTGAAAGGAGTCGGCGGTGGCGGTTTATTAAAGCCCTCTCTCTTCTTCTCCGCTGCCCTCCATCCTCCACCGCGGTTCCACGGCTGATAATAATACCATAGCGATTCAATCCCCTTTTTGTATAATATACGAATCGACACGGGTTTAATCCAGACGGAGACGACGGGTTCGCGCGGGGACGATATCCTTCCAGAAAAGGTGAAAAAAAAGAAAAGAAAAAAAAGAAGGCAAATTCCGATAGACGAGGTCCAGGTCCTCCTCCTCTCAGCGGCGCGTGCGGCTCAGTGGAGACCGAGGGGAGAGGTGAGAGTGAAGCGCGCGCCGAAGCGCGTTCACGGTTGGCTTTGATGTGCTCAGTCACGTACACATTTTCTTTAAATATATAATATAATAAAGTAACATTTTCATACAATAACTTGAATGAATAAACCGAGTTGTTGTAACGAATTAAGTTCTCCAACAACAGTGACTAAATAAAAAAGGCTTGTATTCACCCAGTTTGTGGAACATATAATTATAAATCTTTACGAATTTTCTCTTTCAGATATTTTCGTCACGTCAATATATATATATATATTATATATATATATAATCTGAGGAGAGAAAATGTCTTTCTGTTTAACTCGGTAAACAAAACAGGGAGGTTCTATTTAAGCTAAGTGCTGCGATCTAGTGGCCAACATGGAGAACTACGACATAACAGACACTTGATTGATTGATTGATTGATTGATTGATTGATTGATTGATTGATTGATTGATTGAAAACTTTATTAACAGATTGCACAATGGGTACAATACAGTACGGCTCAATACACACAATTGTTAAGGGGATGCAGACCAGAGAAAGACTTTCGTCTTGTTTACATCAGGGTCCCCCATTTTCCATTCATAATGACATTTTATTTTCAGAGGCACTGTACAAGAAGGGCCAGAGCCGACTCTACTTCCTCAGAAGGCTGAGATCCTTCAATGTCTGTACAAGGATGTTGAGGATGTTCTATGAGTCGGTGGTGGCGGGTGCCTTCTTGTACGCTGTGACCTGCTGGGGCAGCGGACTGAGAGCAGGGGACACAAACAGGCTGGATAAGCTGGTCAGGAAGCGTCTATATTAAAGGCAGCCCAAGAGTGCTTCCGCATTGGCGTTTTGCGCTCTGATTGGCCGAGCGCGCGCATGCGCATGAGCCGCGACGCGCAACTGAAAATCCACAGTTCTTGCCCCACTGATGGAGCCGAATCCCGGATCCGAGTTTTCTGATGAATACCCACAAAATATGGAGGTCCCGAACGCAATTAAGTATTGATTACGCCGCAACGAATCATTGAAAAAATATACCGTTAACTGGAGTATGTTGTTTCTTTACATATATGTTGGATTCGAGAATTGGTTTGTCATGACAATCCAATAAAAAATCGCACACAGTAACTAGTAACTACATGCATCATTGTTTACAGCGGTGGGGCTGGGCTGGGGCGCGCGGTGCTCCGGTGGCGGCGGCGGCGGTTGACCGATGGCGATGCCGAGGACGAGCGCGCTCTCTCACCAGCCGTCTACCCCACGGACGCGCGCTCGTCCTCGGCATCGCCATCGGTAAACCGCCGCCGCCACCGGAGCACCGCGCGCCCCAGCCCAGCCCCACCGTTTGCTGTAAACAATGATGCATGTAGTTACTAGTTACTGTGTGCGATTTTTTATTGGATTGTCATGACAAACCAATTCTTTAATCCAACATATATGTAAAGAAACAACATACTCCAGTTATATCAAAGTCCTTAACAATCGAGTTATAGGACTTTACTGGTATTTTGTGGGCCCACTCTTTTGTTTTCTGATTATTTCTTTTGAGTGTGATACCGTGTTGGTGTAATAATATTTTCCCATTCAGTGAACCCTGTTATTCCTCCCCTATGGCCTCCCTTCTTCCCCATATTACGGAGTAGAGCAGTTCAAGTTTCTTTAATAGTTGTCATACAGAAGTACAGAATACTTTCATACAAAATGCTTCTTACTGTTACGCTCCAGAGACTGTGCTAGACAAGATAGTATCAAATAACATAGTATAGCATGTAATTTAGAAGTAGAAAATGAGGTCACAGTGTTCAATATAGACATATGTACAATGTTCGATGCAGAATAGACGTAACTGAGTTACCATATAATATACAATACTATGTGTAGCAGGGTGGATTATCCCTGCTTCGTGGGAACTGTGGGGTGCGGTCAATAGGTAGCGAGACACAGTAGCACTCTGGCCAGCTGCACCTCCGTCTTTGGGGTCCGGAGCGTCAACTGGAGGCTGGCAGTGGGGGTGGATGAGGCCCAGGGTTTACAAACCTGGTCCGGTACTCTGGTCTTCCTCCCTCTCTCTGGAGCAGTCAGCAGTACTCCCCAACACACCCTCACCCTCCACAGTTGCCCCTTTTTCCCTCCCACACCTAATGACCGGATGGTAGAGAAATAACTTGGTTCCCCCCGCAAGCAGTACCCTCCCTTAGTGACACCAGAACCCTTACAATGGAAATGGAAAAGGTAGAATAGCAAGGGGTTACGATTACATATATTACCCGTAGCAAAGGGTTAGGGTTAGGGTTAGAAATAATGAAAGACACACACAGTGCTCCCGTTCTGGATGACTGTATTGTAACTCAGCCTAGTTACAACAAAGCTACGGCTGGTGATTACTGCACCATGGGTATCCATACAATAATTACTGGCATGAATTATTAGCATAAGCCAATTACAGTATCACACACAGGCACCAAGTGCTCTCAGGTACCCAGACTATACGCTGCCCACGTCTGGGCGGACCACAGTATTCACCTTCTTTAAGGAATTACACTCCTACTGTCCCCGGTTGAGAATATGGGGAAGGAAGGGGGAAGCATAGGGAAGAGAATAAAGGGATTCACAGAACGGGAATTATTTAGGAAATACACGCCTTATCACGCTCAAAGAAAAGGAATAAAATAAAAGAGTGAGCCCACAAAATACCTTGCAAAAGTCCTATGCTAATACCGGTATATATTGTCTGGGGTACCCCTATTGAACTGTGGTTAACAACGTTAACTTCGCCCGCGGGCAGCACCACACTGTATACTGTATATGGAGTCGGGAGCATCAATGCTCGTTTGTACTCATCCGAAATGGCCGCCTCGCCACTCCACTGTTGTCCGGGAGGCAAGATGGCGTCGAACGCTCTCGCTAGGATGTCAGCAGGCGGAGCTAGCAGAGAGACAGCGCTGGCTGAGCTGGTGCCGGCGATGACGACCTCTGCTGGTGGTAAAGAACTCCCCGTGTCCTGCAGGCAGCCTGGAGCAGGTGTGCTGCTGCTCTCCAAACAGCTGTTGACGCCCGGGCAGACTGCTTGGAGGTCCCGCACGTCTCTGGCACGCAGACTATACCGTCACTGTAACTAGGTATAACACGAGCAATGCTACTGTGATCCTTAGCCGCACGCTACCTATACCGCTCACTGTAACTAGGTATAACTCGACTGTTAGTGCCTGACTCTGCACTTATTGTTCATATCATAACACTGGTACTGCTAGGATATCGTATCCACTAGCCAGTACTTCCTATCACCCGTCACTGTTCCACGGGGCACTCCGGCATAAAGTCAGCAACGGGGCTATCCAGAGCCCCCCCGTTAGACGTGACTTCTCGTTGTCAAGTTCACTGCAGAAGAGAACGACTTCCGCTGCACTCCTCCCTTTATCATCTCTCAGCTCTCTCCGCCACTCTCTGCCTGCTACTGCCCCCTGCTGGTCCCGCCTGCCAGTCACACGGGGAGACGCACTGTAAAATATGAATCAATACTGTCATTTATGATCCGTATTCACATGCTCTTTGGACGGGGACGTTTGTGTCATTGTTCGTGTGAATCAATGACACTAGTTAGAATGTCTTTGTGTACAAAAAGGGATATAAACACAGTCAGCAGTTCTGAATAATATACCATATTTTCCAGACTGCTACATTTCCCCCCACTTTGAACTTGCTAAGTCCTCTGCAAGTTAACAACAAAACCACGCATGTATGACAACGGTCCTGAGACCAACAGTTTCACACATCGGTTGACAATTACACATTATGCCAACAGTTTTACACACTCCCTCAGGAGTTGGACACACTGTTCCGCGAACACGCTCTTGAGCACGTAGTCCTGGCGATACCGAGCGGGTAGCCGACCTCTGGTGCTCCTCTGGGGCCGAGCGGCCTCCACTCTGGGGGGTTCCACCTCCCCCGCCTCCGACTCCGTGTCGGATTCCTCAGTGTCCGTCGGCGGGTCACGGACCACGGCCTCACCCTCCGGGGCCATCGGTGGACCGCCCGCGGCCTCCTCTTCGACTCCGTCTCCGCCGCCTTCCCCCTCCTCTCCTGAAGGGGTCGACTCCACCTCTGACTCGGCGCTTACGGCCTCCTCAGGGGCGTCCCGCAGGGGACCGGGGTGGTTACACGCCCTAGGATGCGGTTCCCGCCGGTGCCCGAAAGCACCTCCGATGTCTGATTCGGACGAGCTCCGCGGTGCCACCGGGATCTGTCGAGGGGCCCTCCCCCGCACTTCCGGGTCAGAAGCCGGGAAGGGACAGGTCTTGAGCTGGTCTCGATGCACGGTCCTTTCTGGACCCCCTGCTTCGGGCCTGACCGTGAACACGGGCGTCCCTTCGTGGCTCTGCTTAACCACCACATATGACGTAGGCTCCCACTTGTCTTGTATCTTATTACGGCCCCGGATTCGGTGGTCGCGTATCAGGACCCGGTCTCCGGCCCGCAGGAGTGCACCTCTGCTCTTCCTGTCGTAAATTCTCTTGCGTCGATGGGATGCCTGCTTCGCCGTGGCCTCAGCGGCCTCCGCGGCGGCCTTTAGTCGCTCGTGGTGACTCTGCACCCACTCATCTAGGTCCGCCGCCCCCTCCTCAATGACGTCTCTGCCCCCTAGGACATCTCGGGGCATCCTAGCGTCCCTCCCGAAGAGCAGGTAGAAGGGAGAGTATCCAGTGGAGGAGTGCTCGTGGCAATTGTATGTAAGTACCAACTCGGGTAGGTGCTCCTTCCAGTCCCGCTTCTTCTCTGCGGGCAGACTACGCAGCATGTCGTGCATTGTCCGATTGAATCTCTCGCACTGCCCATTCCCCTGGGGATGGTAGGGCGTGGTGCGGCTCTTTGAAATTCCATACAGTCGGCAGAGCTCCTTGATGACGCTCGACTCGAAATTTCGCCCTTGATCGGCATGGAGTCGGGCAGGGCAACCGTAGTACACGAACCAGTACTTGATGATGGCAGCGGCGGTGGTCTTCGCAGTCTGGTCTTTGGTCGGTACGGCAATAGTGAATCTGGTAAACATATCGGTCAGCACCAGTACGTTCTCGTAGCCACCCACCGACCTCTCCAACACGGTGAAGTCCATGGCCAGGACCTCCATGGGTGCCGTCACGTTAGTGCAGGTCATCTGGGCCTGGGCTTTAGGGAACACGTCGCGGGCTAATGCACATCGCTTGCATCGCTTCACCCATTGCTTCACCTCTTCTGCCATTCCGATCCAGTAGTAACCTCGCCTCATCAGGACCACCGTCCCTTGTCCCCCGTAGTGTCCCGCGTCTTCGTGCTGGGTCTCGTAGATCCTCCTTCGCAGGGCTGTGGGCACCACCAGCTGGAGAACCTCCTCTCCATCCCGGGGATCGCTTACGCGCCGAAACAGCACTTGCTGATGCAGACGGAGTCGTTCCCACTGCCCGTATAACTTGCGGAGTTTCGGGTCTCCTTCCTTCAGCTGTACCTTAGTGGGGGGGACCCCCTGTGTCACCGCCCGCCACACCGGACCCAACTCGGGATCGTCCGCCTGGAGCTGCCGCATTTCCGCCCAGTCATATCCGCTGTTCCCCTTCTGTGCCGCTATCTGTCGTGCGCCGACACTCGAGACCTCCCGCGTCTCTGTCGGTCTCCCAGTGCATAGCAGGGCCCGCACTTCCTCCGCTGGGACCATGACGTAGCCCTCGCGGGCGACTGGGGCGGGGACGGACAATGGAGCGGCCCGTTCCTGGAGACCCTGACGGGTGTGGGTGCCAGCCGCGGCTATCATTAGGAAGTCTTTCTCAGTGTCTTCCACTTCAGGTTCTGATCGCATCGGCATGCGAGACAGAGCGTCTGCGTTCTGGTTGAGTCGACCAGGTTTGTAGTGCACCACGAAGTCATACTCCGCGAGCTGAGCGTTCCACCGCTGCTCCACTGCTCCCAGGTTGGCCGTGCCGAGGTGTCTCAACGGGTTGTGGTCGGTGATCACGGTGAACTGGGCGTACATCAAGAGGTCTCTGAACTTCTCGGTGACCGCCCACTTCAGGGCGAGGAGTTCCAGCTTGAACGCACTATAATTTTGGTCATTCCTTTCGGACCCACGCAGGCCTCGGCTCGCAAAGGCGATGACTCGCTCTACGCCCTCCTGTTTCTGACTGAGTACCGCTCCCAGTCCCAAGTAACTCCCGTCGGTGGTCACTATGAAGGGGAGCTGGAGGTCGGGGTAGGCCAGCACCGGGGGTGTCAAGAGGCACTGCCGCAGATGGTCGAAGGCCGTCTGACACTGCGGCGTCCACTTGAAGGCCTCGGGCCGGCCCTTGGCGAACCCCTTTTTTTCTTTCCCCATCAGGGCGTGCAGTGGCTGGGCCACCTGGGCGAAGTGGGGCACGAACCGCCGATAATAGGACAGGAACCCGATCACCTGCCTCACTTCCTTCGCTGAGCGTGGCGCCGGCCAGTCCTCCAACGCCTTCACTTTGTCGGTGTCGACCTGTATGCCGGCCGCGGAGACAACGTGTCCCAGGAACTTGACTTCGGTCTTCAGAAGGAAGCACTTCCGGGGCTTGAGCTTGAGTCCATGCTCCCGAAGCCGTCCAAACACCAGGTCCAGCTTCTGACAGTGGCTCTCGAAGTCGCTGGCGAACACCAAGACGTCGTCTAGGTAGACGAGTAGGACGTCGAAGGCCAGGTCCCCCAGCACGGCGGTCATCAACCGCTGGAACGTCGCTGGTGCGTTACACAGTCCGAAGGGCATACGAGTCCACTGGTAGAGGCCGAAGGGCGTCGTGACAGCCGTCTTCTCTTGGTCTTCCTCTTTCACCGCCACCTGGAAGTAGCCGGCGGTGAGATCGAGCGAGGAGAAGATCTTGGCTTGCCCCAAGGCGTCTAGGGACTCCTCGATACGAGGTAGGGGGTAGGCATCCCGGTGTGTCACGTTATTTAGGCGGCGGTAATCGCAGCAGAACCGCACGGAGCCGTCTTTCTTTATGACGATCACGGCTGGTGACGCCCACGGACTGCAGCTCTCTACCAGGACACCCAGGTTCACCAGATCTTGCACGTGTCTCTTTACTTCTTGGAACACGTGGTGCGGTATTCGGCGGTGCCGTTGCTTGACCGGGTGTGCGTCACCAGTGGGGACGTAGTGTGTGACCGTGGTTGTGTAACCATAGTCCCCGTCGTCAACGGAGAACACCGCCTTGTGTTTCTCCAATACTTGATTCAGCCGGCTCACTTGGGCCGGTGTGAGATCCTGCAGGTTCGCCTGTACGTCCACGGCGAGCCTGTGGGTCTTCCCGTCCGGCTCTGCCTCTGGCGGGCTGGCTCGAGTCTCAATCGCCGTCACTCGGACGCCTCCGTCTACTTCCTCTACGGTCACCCTCTCCTGGGGCCGTACCTGACGGGGGCAGTGAATCTCTGCCAGTCTGGACCGGGGTCGGAGCACAATCTCGACGTCGGTCGGGTTCAACACCCGCACAGGCACTGTCCCCTGTCGGGCGTAGGTCACCACGTTCGCCACCAATAGTCCGGGAGGCAGGTTGGCACTCGGCGTGTTCTCCAGCATCACGGGACGCCGCATCCCCGCTGTCGTCGCGCAACGGCCTGAGACGACCATTTCGCTGTGCGGGGGAATGACCACAGACTCTCTGCCGGCCACCTTGACGTACCCCATCTTTCCCGGGGCGGTACACTCTCGGCCTTCTTGGGCCAGGACGGCGACCACACGGCGGATGGCGATGCTTCTAGCTTCGACACGTCTTCGGTTCACCGGCCGCATCCCCTTGATCCCTGCGAACAGGCCGTCTACCCCGCCGAGCACGTTCATGCCCAGCAGTCCCTGGACAGCGTCTCCTAGGTCCCCTCGGCCTGGGTCGTCTTTTAGTATGAATATGCATTTCCCCGTGAATGTCATATCTAGGCACTTCACTTCGGCGTAGAGACACCCCACCACTGGGATCTCCAACCCGTTGGCGGCGATGAGAGTGATCCAGTTGGCGGGGGTCAACTTCGACTTCGGGAAGTGTCTTCGAAAGTGGCTCTCGTACATGGTGGTGACTTCGGCGCCGGTGTCGAAGAGGCAGCGGGTCTCGACCCCGTCGATCTGGACGTCTAGTGTGAGGCATTCCCCTTGCGCGTCTTGCGTCTCGGTGCCCTCCGTGGCCGAGCCGGCGACTCCGGTTACGACGGCGTCGACTGTCCTTCGTGCTCCGGGTCGGTACCCTGACGAGCCCGGAGCTTCGGGGTTGGGCGTAGAGGCGGGGCGTGGCTCGCCGGCCGAGCGGGGGCAGTCTCTGCTGATGTGGCCCGGCTGATTGCAGGCATAGCAGATCAGCCGGCCGTCTTCGTCTCGGCGGGGTTCTCGCGTTGTGTCGTCTCGGCGTCGCCGTCCGGTGGCGCCTCTCCGGGGCGCGTCCCGCTCCCGTGAGAAGGTCTGAGCCAGTTGTTCCTGGCGCGCGCCTAGTTGCTCCATTCCCGCCTGGATCTGCCGAATAGTCTCCTGCAGTGAGTCAACGCTCGGCGGGGTCTCCCATCCCTCTCCAGCCGCGGCGTGGACTAAACCCCGGGGGGGACTCTTGTCGGCGGGGTGGACCAACTCGTCCTCCGTCCAATCGATCGCCGCCTGCAGTACCTGGGGAAATGGCCGCGTCCCGTCCTCCCTCATGTACTTCCGCATTTCTCTCCTCAGGGCATCGTCCCTGAGGCCCACCACAAACCGCTCCTGCAGCAGGGCGGTGGCGTCGGCGACCAGCGCGGGCGCCCGACGTCGTAGGCGACGGATCCTCTCCTGCAGGTCGTAGGCGAACTGGCGTACGGTCTCTCCGGTCTTCGGTCGAAGAACTCCCCCAGGCGGACGCTGACCGGGACCTTGTCCCCATAGGTTTCTTCGAGTATCTTGAACAAGGCTTCCGTGTCGGGGACGGTTCCCTCCGTCAGGAAGCGTACCGTCTGCTTCGCCTCGCCTTTGAGGTGGAGCTGTACGACCTCCGCTTGTTCCTCCGCGGGCACTCGACTGGCACGGAGATGGGCCCTCATTGCCTGGATCCAGTCCTCTACAGGCAGTTCCCCCCTCTCCTGTTCACCTCCAAATTCGCTGCACTTCCGCTCTCGTTGGACGTACACCACCGGGAGGGGCGCTGGGGGAAGCTGTTGGATCATGGCCTGGGCCAAGGCAAGCGACTCTCGGTGCCTGGCCTGCTCCAGTTGTTCGTGTTGGTGGTCTAGGGCTTCCGCCTGGTCTTGGAGTTGACCCTTTAGGAACTCCATTTCGGCTGTCAAGGTCCGCACCGTCTCGGCTTCCGTCCCTTCCTCTTTGAGCGGGGCCGGCGAGTCACCTCCTTGCGTCACCCGGGACGGCCCGGCTTTGGCCTCGGGCTTCGGGGTGTCGTTGTCCGACATCTCAGGTCTCTGGGTCGTCACTTACAAGGGAGTGGAGTAGGATGTTGATCCTGTTCGTGACGCCAAATGTAGCAGGGTGGATTATCCCTGCTTCGTGGGAACTGTGGGGTGCGGTCAATAGGTAGCGAGACACAGTAGCACTCCGGCCAGCTGCACCTCCGTCTTTGGGGTCCGGAGCGTCAACTGGAGGCTGGCAGTGGGGGTGGATGAGGCCCAGGGTTTACAAACCTGGTCCGGTACTCTGGTCTTCCTCCCTCTCTCTGGAGCAGTCAGCAGTACTCCCCAACACACTCTCACCCTCCACAGTTGCCCCTTTTTCCCTCCCACACCTAATGACCGGATGGTAGAGAAATAACTTGGTTCCCCCCGCAAGCAGTACCCTCCCTTAGTGACACCAGAACCCTTACAATGGAAATGGAAAAGGTAGAATAGCAAGGGGTTACGATTACATATATTACCCGTAGCAAAGGGTTAGGGTTAGGGTTAGAAATAATGAAAGACACACACAGTGCTCCCGTTCTGGATGACTGTATTGTAACTCAGCCTAGTTACAACAAAGCTACGGCTGGTGATTACTGCACCATGGGTATCCATACAATAATTACTGGCATGAATTATTAGCATAAGTCAATTACAGTATCACACACAGGCACCAAGTGCTCTCAGGTACCCAGACTATACGCTGCCCACGTCTGGGCGGACCACAGTATTCACCTTCTTTAAGGAATTACACTCCTACTGTCCCCGGTTGAGAATATGGGGAAGGAAGGGGGAAGCATAGGGAAGAGAATAAAGGGATTCACAGAACGGGAATTATTTAGGAAATACACGCCTTATCACGCTCAAAGAAAAGGAATAAAATAAAAGAGTGAGCCCACAAAATACCTTGCAAAAGTCCTATGCTAATACCGGTATATATTGTCTGGGGTACCCCTATTGAACTGTGGTTAACAACGTTAACTTCGCCCGCGGGCAGCACCACACTGTATACTGTATATGGAGTCGGGAGCATCAATGCTCGTTTGTACTCATCCGAAATGGCCGCCTCGCCACTCCACTGTTGTCCGGGAGGCAAGATGGCGTCGAACGCTCTCGCTAGGATGTCAGCAGGCGGAGCTAGCAGAGAGACAGCGCTGGCTGAGCTGGTGCCGGCGATGACGACCTCTGCTGGTGGTAAAGAACTCCCCGTGTCCTGCAGGCAGCCTGGAGCAGGTGTGCTGCTGCTCTCCAAACAGCTGTTGACGCCCGGGCAGACTGCTTGGAGGTCCCGCACGTCTCTGGCACGCAGACTATACCGTCACTGTAACTAGGTATAACACGAGCAATGCTACTGTGATCCTTAGCCGCACGCTACCTATACCGCTCACTGTAACTAGGTATAACTCGACTGTTAGTGCCTGACTCTGCACTTATTGTTCATATCATAACACTGGTACTGCTAGGATATCGTATCCACTAGCCAGTACTTCCTATCACCCGTCACTGTTCCACGGGGCACTCCGGCATAAAGTCAGCAACGGGGCTATCCAGAGCCCCCCCGTTAGACGTGACTTCTCGTTGTCAAGTTCACTGCAGAAGAGAACGACTTCCGCTGCACTCCTCCCTTTATCATCTCTCAGCTCTCTCCGCCACTCTCTGCCTGCTACTGCCCCCTGCTGGTCCCGCCTGCCAGTCACACGGGGAGACGCACTGTAAAATATGAATCAATACTGTCATTTATGATCCGTATTCACATGCTCTTTGGACGGGGACGTTTGTGTCATTGTTCGTGTGAATCAATGACACTAGTTAGAATGTCTTTGTGTACAAAAAGGGATATAAACACAGTCAGCAGTTCTGAATAATATACCATATTTTCCAGACTGCTACATTTGCAGTGTACTAATGTACAGTACTATATAGTGCAAAGCAGAAATGGGATGAGGTACAATTTAGGTACAATTTACAGTAAGGTGTACGAGTTGTAGTGCAATCCTTCATCAATAAATATAAAGTGTGGGGAGTGGGTGCTACAGTGTGTTTGTTTAAAGTGGGTGTGTGCTATAAAGTGTGTGGAGTGGGTGCTACAGTGTGTTTGTTTAAAGTGAGTGTGTGCGTGTGGATGTGTGTGCTATGTGCATTTGATGGTTGTTGTTGTGTAGTGTTCATTGTTCGTTTAGCAGCCTGATGGCCTGGGGATAGAAGCTTCTTCTGAGTCTTTCTGTGCTCGCCTTGAGACTCCGGTATCGCTTGCCTGACCGCAGCAGTTCAAAGAGGCAGTTGTTCGGGTGACTGGAGTCTTTAATGATTCTCTTAGCCTTGCCCCTGCAACGCTTGTTGTAAATGTTCTGGAGGGTGGGGAGCCCCCCTCCAATTGTGCGTTCGGCTGAACGTGTCACTCTTTGTAGTCTGCTTCGGTCTTGTGCAGTGCTATTCCCAAACCAGGAGGTGATGTTGCCAGTCAGGATGCTCTCTATTGTACATGAGTAGAAGTTCTTAAGTATATGTAAACCCTTAGGGAAGGTATTGATATTGTGTCTAGCCCAGACGTGGGTTGCACTTAGTCTGGGTACAACGAGAGCACTTGGTGCCTAGAGCGTAATCATCTAATGATCAGACTGTAATTATTGTGTAACAATAACCATGGTGCAATAATCACCAGACGTAGCTATGGTGTAACTAGGCCAATGATATAATAATACTCAGACTGAATGGGAGCACGGTGTGTGTGTCTTTTATTGAGCCTAATCCTAACCCTTTGATGCGGGTAATATATCTATTATTAACCCCTTCCTATTCAACCTTCCCTTTTCCACTGTAAGGTTTCTGGTGTTAATGAGGGAGGGTACTGCTTGCGGGGGGAACCAAGTTATTTATTTACCATTCGGTCATTAGGTGTGGGGGGGTGCTAAGGGGACAATTGGGGAGAGTGAGGGCGTGTTGGGGAGTACTGCTGACTGCCCAAGAGAGAGGGAGGAAGACCAGAGTACCGGACTAGGTTTGTAAATCCTGGGCCTCATACACCCCCACTGCCAGCCTCCAGTTGACGCTCCTGACCCCAAAGACGGAGGTGCAGCTAGCCAGAGTTCTACTGTGTCTCGCTACCTAGTGACCGTGCACCACAGTTCCCACGAAGCAGGGATAATCCACCCTGCTACACTAAGGTCTGCTGACCAGCTGCTGCTGGAGGTGCCCAGGACCAGGCTCAAAACCAGGGGGGACAGAGCCTTCGCTGCCACTGCCCCTCGGCTCTGGAACAGCCCCCCCCCCCACATAAGATCTGCCCAGAGAGCCTAGAGGCTTTTAAAATCACTGCTTAAAACACACCTCTTTTCCCTGGCCTTTGACCAGAGTTAGCTTGCCACTTGTACGCTACGTTTGCTGTTACTCTGGACTTTTTTATCTATTTTCTTGTCTCTTTTATATTGCACCTTGCTCTTGTTTTCTTAAGTGTACTATACCTTTTTCTGTCATTTTTGTGTACTTTACTTGTTACTGCATTGTATGTGTTTTTTTTATCATGTCCTACCTGCAAATCACTTTGGGCTGTCTTTTAGTCATTGTTAATGTGCTATATAAATAAAGCTGACTTGACTTGACACCAACGGGATGGAGGTTGAGCGTGTCTCCAGCTTCCTGGGAGTCCACGTCTCCGAGGACCTCTCTTGGAACCTCAACACTGGTCAAGAAGCCCCCCCCCCACCCCTCCACCATAAACTCTAAACTATGACTCTATTGCCTTGACCAGGTTGGCCAAAAATTACTTTAATTAATCATACACTGTAATCATAGTAATCATAATTATCTGAACTACCTACCTCATACTACCCACCTCATATGTATGACAGTGCTTTATATACCCATATTTATATTCTATATTTACCGCATATATATATATATATATATATATATATATATATATATATATATATATATATATATATATATATATATATATATCCATATTTGTCTGAATATAACTGCATATAACCCCTCTATATACTTACTTATACACCTGCAAATGACCCTTAGCACTCTATGATAGCATACAAATGCTGTATATACATACATATATATATAATATATTGTGGCAGACCAGCTGTCGTGGTAATGGATCTCGGCCAGACGCGCACGGGACAGGTGAGCTTAATTAAAGCGCAATTAAGCAGACTAGAAAATGAAGACAGAGAGAAGGAAGCATTGGAGAAGCTGAGGCGAAACCTGTGTGGAACGAGAGAAGTGAGTACGAGGAGAGATAGAGAGAAGAGGAGGTGATTTTTGTCTGTGTGACCACAATGCTGTGTCTGTCTATTTCTGGAAGGAGAACCCTGCTATGTGCCAGAACCTTCGATAGTCTGAGAACCCGCCTGTGTATCGACCTCTTGCCCCGACGTCTCTTCTCCCGGATGAGCCCCCGCCCGTATGAGAACCGCTCCCCGTGTAGCGACCCCCAGTATCGGACGACTGCGATTCTAGCGGTTTACAGACTGGTTGACACTCACATTAATCTCTTATTTTCCCCTAAACAGCAATACACCTGCTGTTAAACTTGCTTCTACTTTGTGCCGTGTGTATATTGTTAATTCCAGTCTGGTGACAGCTCACACCCCAGAGTCTGTCACAATATATATATTTATTCTCACCATACCTATCAATACCTGTCTGTATTTACTTGCACATAGTTCTTTTACATATCTGTAGATACTATATCTACATATCCTACTCTAGTTACGCTGCTGGACAGTATGACTTACTACCATAGTGTCTTTATACCTGTATCACTGTACATATTATACTACAACTCTGTATACATCTGATTAGCACTACACTCAGTAGTACTCATTTATATATTTTGTACCCAGTTTAATCACCTGTACATTGTATATTGCTGTTGCACTTTACTGCTACATTTGCACTCTGGTTGGATGCCAAACTTATTTTTGTGGTACTATACTTGTGCTGTATGATGCCAATACATATTATGACAATGACATCACAACATCATCACAATGTCATCACAACGTCATCACAAGTTTCAAGTTTCTTTATTAGTAGTCATACAGATATACAGAATACTTTTGCATGAAATGCTTCTTTCTGTTTTGCTCCTGAGAGTGTGCTAGATAAAATAACAATATAGTGTAAAATAGTATAATATAAGTATGAAATAAAAAGTCAAGTACGTAAACAAGTGTAAACAAAACAAAAATGTTCAATATACATATATACAGTATATGTACAGTCTATACTTCTGTACAGTCTATACAGTCAGCTACTATACAGTAGTGTAGAATGGTGAGGTATAGCTTAGCTTGTGGTGCCACCTTGTGGTGGTGAGGTGCAATGAGGTGCATGGGATTGATGTCAATAAATATAAAGTGTGTGTTAGTGTCTAAAGTGGGTGCTACAGTGTGTTGTTTATTTAAAGTGAGTGCGTGTGGATGTGTGTGTTGTGGGTGTATTTGATGGTCTGTTATTGTTCATTGAGCATCCTGATGGCCTGGGGATAGAAGCTCCTTCTGAGTCTCTCTGTGCTTGCCATGAGACTCCGGTATCGCTTGCCTGACTGCAGCAGTTCAAAGAGGCAGTTGTTTGGGTGGCTGGGGTCTTTGATTATTCTCTTAGCCTTACCCATACAGCGCTTGTTGTAAATGTCTTGGAGAGTGGGAAGCCCCCCTCCAATTGTGCGTTGGGCTGAACGGGCCACTCTCTGTAGTCTGCTACGGTCTTGTGCAGTGCTATTCCCAAACCAGGAGGTGATATTGCCAGTCAGGATGCTCTCTATTGTGCATGAGTAGAAGTTCTTAAGGATCTTCTGACTCACTTTGAACTTCCTTAGGCGCCTAAGGAAGTAGAGGCGTTGTCGTGCCTTCTTGATAACACTGTCAATGTGTGTGGTCCATGTCAAGTCCTCGGATATGTGGACTCCGAGGTACTTAAAACTGTTCACTCTCTCAACTGGTGCTCCGTCGATGCTGAGGGGGGCTGTAGTCCCTGACCCCCGACCTCCTAAAGTCCTCAATCATCTCCTTTGTTTTGCTGACGTTCAGGGAGAGGCACAACGTCATCACAATGTCATCGTGTCATCACAATATCACCACAACTTCATCATGTCATCACAACGTCATCACAACGTCATCACAACATCATCACAACGTCATCACAATGCTGAAGAAATAAACACCTTTTGTTTTCTTCAAAATCTTTATTCGTTTAATCAAAACAATTTAAACAATACAACAATAGCAGGTACTATAAACACAGGCCAAGAGATGCTCTTTCAAAGGTTTTGATATGAATTAGCTTTTCATGCTTTTCTACTGAATCATTTACATTTAAGTCAGTTTAAGATTGTTAATCAAATTGGGTAAATTGGGTATTTTAGGCGTGCCTGTGGCATGGCAATAGAGTTCTCTGACCATCTGAATCAAACACTAAATAAATAAGTATGCAGCCAGTCAGTCTACTTCAGCGATCAGTCAATAAGTACAGATAACTATTTGAAATGAATCAATAAGTGGTATTGCCCTCTGCAGTAGGCTGTATAGGAGCTAATGAAGGAACCACTGTAGACCCTTTTACTGATAATGTTCACATTAACTTCTTATTTCTTAGTGGCCAGGGCCTCCAAAAGAAACACACCCAAGACTTTAGCTGCACTCCTGGTTTATAGGCATCAAATCAACAATGTTAAATAGTTACAAACGTCTGTTTTAGTACTTACTTCACTGTGTTCGCTGTATACAAACATACCGTGTTCGGGCCAATCAGCAATACCAACTGATTCACGTGACTAAGTTGCCCCCTACCTGCGCGAGCTGCTGCACTAAAAAAGTATGACGGGGCTCTATGGAGAAACCATGACACTTGATGCGCGCATTCACGGAGTCTGACGTATACAGCAAACAGTTCTATAGAGAAAATAATGCTGCCATAAGGATACAAAAGTGCTCACAACAAGAAATGCTCATCTTACTCCCTATTCCCCGTACCTGGCTAACTGAGTTAGCCGGATAATTTTCAGCATAGCTTGACTTAAGCCAGACATTTCCGTTCCCCGACGTCGGATTTTCTAAGTCGCTATGGCAACAGATCGAAAAGTTTTAACCTGCTCCGGAGCAGGGTTTAGTTGAGTTAGCTGGATATAAGCTGGCCACTCCCTCAGAACAAAATGGCAGCTCCCTTCCTCAGAGATTGATTGGAAACTTTATTAACAGATTGCAGAATGGGGTACAATACAGTACGGCTCAATACACACAATTGTTAAGGGGATGCAGACCCAGAGAAAGACTTTCGTCTTGTTTACATCAGGGTCCCCCATTTTCAATTCATAATGACATTTATGACATACATGACATACAGATATACATATATATATCATGACATTTATGGCATACATGACATACAGATATACAGTACTGTTACATTTGTGACATACAAGATATGCAAATATACAGTACTGTTAAACAGAGATCCTAACAGAAAATATATATACGAGGGGGAGGAAACTGTACATTGGGAGGGGGTGGGTGGGTGCAAGGGGGTGTTTGGACATTTAGGGGGTCCAGTTTCGAATTGCAGCCTGCCGTAGGTGCTCTTTGATCCCATTATACCATTCTGAATAAGGTTTTCGCAAGATGATTTCCAGAATGTATTGATTTCATAGAATGTGTGAAATAGGCCTATAATTAAAAACAATTAAAATACATTAAACTGGTCAAATAAATGCTTTTGAAATGTAAAATAATAGACCTAAAATGCTGATAATAAATCATATTCAGCCTATGGATTTCCTATACTGCACGACACCTGTCTGAGCTGCGGGATGAGGCGCGCTTGTTTCTGATGGAGAATGCGTCCCAGATCGCTGCCCACCTCCGATGCCGACTAGATAACAATTGAGGGGGAATACGCACAGCTATACCTACCTATTCGAAAAAAACATTATCTGCACTGACTTATATAAAAAATAAGTACAGATCACGTCTTAATGATTGTGGAGGATGATCTGTCGCTGTCTCCAAAATTAAACCCAGACTATGCCCATCCATCTCATTAGGTGAGTTGAACATTATAGCCTTCTAAATGAAACACGCTATATGTATTCATTTTATGGTTGTTTGATTATTGTGTTATTTTGTGTAGTTATTGTGCGTGTTAAAAGCCTCCAATGCATATGTGTGCATGTGAACATTTGCATGTTTCAACCACCTCTATATAATAGTGGGGGTCGCGGCTCTCTGACACCGTTATTTCGGGGGTCGCGGCCTGAAAACTTTAGGAACGATGTATTTATTATATTACATACCTAAGCGCATACAGTACAGATATCCTCATACGTATCTATTAATTCATATCAATTAGATATACTCTTTATCTTTGGGCTTGTTTTTGTATACTTATTCTGAAAGAGTTAAAATAATTATTTTCGCTAGCAAGATCTCATTCGATTATTAAGTTAAATGCATAATCTATAGGCACATTTAAATAAATATAATCTGATTGATTGGGGTAATGAGGGACTTAAAATGTGCCTATAGATTATGCATTTAACTTGTCGGCGAGGCTATTGAGCCGTACTGTATTGTACCCATTCTGCAATCTTGTTAATAAAGTTTTAAATCAATCAATCAATCAATCAATCAATCAATCAATCAATGCCGTTAGAAAATCAGGATTTCTGCGATCGACACCTGCTGTCTTTTTATGTGTGGCGGCCGCGCGCAATTATCTTGAGTATCAAGTCTGGTTCGAATGAACGAGACTGAATCCACCTTCGAGGAACAAGGAAAGCCCAGATTCAAACATCGGGTTAATTGAATCTGGATAATGGGACTTTTGATTGACTTAGTTGAACCAGGTACAGGGAATAGGGCAGTTCACCTTAAATAATGCCATTGTTTAGAAAAAAGGAATAATAGTATTATTTCCTATGTGCTTGTGGACACAAGTCTCCTGGAGCAGGAAGTGAACAGTAGGCTGTATGTAAATATTCCCGTTGTGAATATTAGCACTAGCTATACAGAGCAGCTGTAGTTGAAGCAGTTGTAGTATATTATGAACACATTACAAAGTCAAAGTGAGATGTGTGTGTGTACTCTCTACTCTGTAATCAAGAAGGTCATCATTTATCACTTATACTGTACCATGATACTTTTTTTCTTTATAAATACTACCTTTTAGGAAATACCATGATACCTTTAGGAAATACCATGACACCTTTAGGAAATACCACGACACCTTTAGGAAATACCATGACACCTTTTAGGAAATACCATGAATGACACCTTTAGGAAATACCATGACACTTTTAGGAAATACCACGACACCTTTAGGAAATACCATGACACCTTTAGGAAATACCATGACACCTTTAGGAAATACCATGACACCTTTTAGGAAATACCATGAATGACACCTTTAGGAAATACCATGACACTTTTAGGAAATACCATGAATGACACCTTATAGGAAATACCATGAATGACACCTTTAGGAAATACCACGACACCTTTAGGAAATACCATGAATGACACCTTTAGGAAATACCACGACACCTTTAGGAAATACCATGACACCTTTAGGAAATACCATGACACCTTTAGGAAATACCATGACACCTTTTAGGAAATACCATGAATGACACCTTTAGGAAATACCATGACACTTTTAGGAAATACCATGAATGACACCTTATAGGAAATACCATGAATGACACCTTTAGGAAATACCACGACACCTTTAGGAAATACCATGAATGACACCTTTAGGAAATACCATGACACCTTTAGGAAATACCATGACACCTTTAGGAAATACCATGACACCTTTAGGAAATACCATGATACCTTTAGGAAATACCATGATACCTTTTAGGAAATACCACGACACCTTTAGGAAATACCACGACACCTTTAGGAAATACCATGATACCTTTTAGGAAATACCATGACACCATTAGGAAATACCATGACACCTTTAGGAAATACCATGATACCTTTAGGAAATACCATGACACCTTTAGGAAATACCATGACACCTTTAGGAAATACCATGACACTTGTTCTTCAGTGTCTGTGTCTCTGTGCTCTACTGCTCTTCACATCCTCCACCTCTTGAAACCCATGAACATACTGCAGCCGTAGCAGAGTGTCGCCACAAACGCAAATATCTGAAACAAGAGAAACAAACAGCTGTCAAACATGTTGTAATAATAATAACAGTGGTGGAAGAAGTACACAGTTCCTTTACTTAACACATTCCCGGCCAAGCACGGACATGTCCGTGTTTCGGATCCAACGGTCGATGGCCAACCACGGACATGTCCGTGGCA
Source organism: Notolepis coatsorum (assembly GCF_963971535.1). Lineage (NCBI taxonomy): Eukaryota > Metazoa > Chordata > Actinopteri > Aulopiformes > Paralepididae > Notolepis > Notolepis coatsorum. The sequence goes on along the minus strand of NC_140183.1, from coordinate 10,934,824 downwards.
AGGTTGTTTTGGCTTTTATTCCATTGTAATATCCCACTCAATGTCACTCTGCGGCACTGCAGATTTACCCTACTCTTGGAATTCGGAAAAGTGCATTACCGGCCAGATCCTCGTAGGGGCACTGATAATGCAGTGTTCCCTGTGGCAGTGTTTTATTTTTTTTACTTTGAATGGACTTTCCTGCTAGGCTGAATCTATGCGTGTAGCATGTAGCATTTTGCGACGCCGAATTCAGTATGCAGTAAAGGAATATATCATCAGCCAATGGCCATATGGATCTACCAGATGGCGATCGATAACTGGGAAATCCTTTTTGCAGTCCAACCGGTCACAGGTAAGAGCTATTTGACGTCAATACAACCCAATCGTAATCAACCTTGTTATCATAGCCAACCACCCGGTCAGCGAATTAGGCTACTGAGGCTAATGCCGTTATTGGTAATCAATAATCAGAAACGACGTCCCCCGCCGCCCCCCCCCCCCCCCCCCCCTTTCATGCAGTCATGGTGATTTGATTTGATTTTTATTTGTCTCAAACATAGAAACATAAAACAAGTTTAAAAAACTAAAAGGTAAATAGTCAAAGACTATTTCCATTAGGGGTGTAGCGGTACACAGAAGCCACGGTTCGGTACGTACCTCGGTATTGGGGTCACGGTTCGGTACGAGTTCGGTACAACAGAAAAAAAATATTTATAATAATTATTATTAATATAATTTTTTTGTAATCTTTTTTGTTGTAATTTAAAAAAATTATATATTATATTTATGATAATTATTATAATTATTATTATTAAATAGAATACTTTTCTATAGGCTTGCCATGGTAATTAGTAGGGGTGGGACGATACATCGATCCAGATCGATACATCGATGTAATTATCAACAATCGAATCGGATCGATGCGATGTAATAAGATCGATTCATATCGATACTCTTATTTTGAAAATCCTGTGGCGAGTCTCATATCCGCCCAAGAACAACAGCAGTAGCTCCGTGTGTGTAGATGTTACAGCATAGCATTCTCCCTTTCTGTGTGTGTGTGTGTGTGTGTGTGCGCGCGTCTTTGGAAAGACCAGATGAGGTCAGAGGAGTTTGATGTTTAAATGTTATTTAAACATAAACAATATAATACATAATAAATGTAGGCCTATACATGATCATGCAACATCAACAAATTGTTGTAGGAACGGTTTGGGAGAGGGAGGTTGTGAGTTTTGAGTTCCAAAAAATTTAGCTTAAAGTTTAAAGCTCAATATATAAAAACGTGGCACTTTACAGTGAACAGGAGGTCTATTTGTATTAAAAACAATAGATTGATTTTCCTTTAAATGTCTGGAAGAGCTCAAAAATACTTTTTTTTGTTGATCTAAATGTTACTGATTGTGTTAAATGGGCATATGATATCATCTCATATCGATCGCAGGCACCTGAATCTAATCGTATCGTATTGTATCGTGAGAGACTTTGTGATATCGGCAAATATCGTATCGTTGTCCAAAGAATCGATATCGTATCGTATCATGATGAAACTGGTGATTCCCACCCCTAGTAATTAGTGATACTGGTGTCATTCTGTGTTCAGGCATCCACTTGCTTACTGCCCATAGGCGGCGGGTCTATAAGGCCAGGGGGGGCTATGCCTATTGCCTACCCAGAATATTATGCTGGGAATTTTGAAATGTATATATAATATATGTGCGCAGGCTGCTGGCTATTGTGTGTCTTGTGCTGCAGCCCGCTGGCCGAGGTGTCAACGGCGAAGGTGTCAGTTGGCTAGGTGGCAGTGTTTAACATTCCAGGTACAGGCAGTAACCAATCACGCATAGGCTCAGGTTAAATAATGTAGCCAATCACATCATGCATATGATCATCCTGATCCCGCAGTAAAGCAAACATCTGCGTTCCGAATCTCCGCCCGCCGATCGTTTTGTAGCGAACACCAGCGCGCTATTTTGAGTCAAATTTCAAAAAGCTAAATGGATATACGGTATTTTCCCAAGGCATATAAACAAAGTAATTTAGAAGCTGCACCGGGTTGGCCCTGGGCATAACTACACGGATCACCTGAGGCTATATGTTGCGTTATCTTGACAAACAAGCTTCCCAAGCTCTAAGGACATAATGAGAGTCCGAGTTCATCAAATCGTGGAAACTTTTTAGAGCTACTGTATGTACATTGTTTTCAAAGCATGATGAGATCTAAATTACGAAAGACGTTCCCTTCATTGCTGTCAGCACTGCAACTTGTGATTCAAGTCGTGAACGGTCTTTCTCAGCAATGAGGCACATCACATCCAAAAAAACAACAATGTGCCAGTCTGCTTCACATTGAAAGTGATCTCACAGACAAAGTTAAAGCAGAAAAGATCATTGATGCCAAGAAAGACGAAACGTCGCATTTTGCTGCATTAAGGTAAGACAATGGTTAATCTATTATTGGATGCCTTCATTTGAACACTTAATTTGCACTGTGTATTGACAAAAAAGGAAAAATGTTGGGCGCTCCGCGCGATATAGCCTAACCCTAATGTCCGGTTCACGCGCCGCCTATGTTACTGCCCCTTTAAACTTATCCTTGCTAAGTTTCAGTTTCACTTCCAGAGAGAATTTTACTTCACGACCAGACTGAACTAGAGAACAGATGACATATTACAACAATAGCAGAGGATTATTTGGATTTAAACACAGTGGAGCTCAGATGATCTGTCCGGAAAAGTAGGTTTCTTCTTTTTATTTGATTGTGCGCCTGTGAGTCCGGCGGGCCGCGGGGGAGAATGTTGATGTGTTTGTTGGCGCGCGTGTGTGTGTGTCGGCAACGCGTGTGTGTTTAACTTTCTTTCCATTGGTTTCATTTGGTTAACGTTATTGGGCGCACAAGAAAACGAAAGAAAACTGTATTAACCCTGCAGCTGTTCCAATTGTAAATGTGCCTTTCTCCTCCGTGCACTTTCACCGCTCTGAAGTCTGAACTCGGTGTGCCCGGCCACACGCGCTGTTCTCGCACGGACCTCGCGAGTGCCTGCATGTGGGTGTGTTTGCGCTGTGGGGCGTATTCGTCGCATGGGTGCGCGTACCGCACCGTGACGGCCGTACCGTAAATTCGCGGGACGAATACACGTACCGTCCGTTACACCCCTAATTTCCACACAATAAGTGTTCGAGAAGGAACAGGAGGAAGTAAAACAACTTATCAAGCCCTGCCCCTTCCTTACAATATTTTACATTATAATTTAATAAAAATAAAAATAATATAACAAATAATAAATAAAATAAAAGTACAGTTTTTTATATATCCAAATATTCAAATGAGAAAAAACAATAGGCAGTCACATTACTGCTCAAACTCCTCTTATGTGTCCATAAGTGCTTGTTTATAGCTACCTTTAAATGTATTGATATTTTTGCTTAATTTTATACTCGCATCCAGACCATTCCAGAGTGATACCCCACAAACTGCAGTCATGGTGGACCATGATACTGATCAAATGCATTTAGATTTTTATCTTTAGCTGGTCTATGGCCGAAACGCCATGCGATTTAACGTTATTAGCTTAGTGCCTTGTAACTCGCTTTCCAGGAAATACCCCAGAACATTTAGCTATATAGTTCATATTCATCCAGATCGATATATTGATCTATTATCAATAATCAAATAGGATCGATGCAACGTAAAAAGATCGATTCATATTGCGATACTCTTATTTTGAAAATCCAGCGAGTCATATCCGCCCAGTAGTTGAAACGCTGTGTAGACATTACAGCAGAGCAGCGCTACAGAGCGCCTATTTTGCGACCCGATATAAGTCTGTGCAGTTTTTTCCCCGCAACGGTCAAATGCATCTACAGTAACATGCTTTGCATCGTTGCCATTCCTTTATGCCCACGTCGCGTGTGCAGACCTAAATTTTAACGTTACGTTAGCTGCTTAAGCTAACTAAGCTAAGCAGCTAACGGTGAGAGAACAGGAGAGGGGAAGGAGGAGGAGGGGGCGGGGGCATTCTGTGTGTGGGGACTGGGGGAGGGGCATTCTGTGTGTGTGTGTGCGTTTGAAAAGACCAGATGATGTCAGGAGTATATTATATTGATAGTATTAGGATGGACAGATAATGTTGATATTTAAACATGAATACATAGAGAGGGAGAGGGAGGGGTTTACAAGATTAAAGCTCAATATATAAAAATAGATTGTTTTTCATTTAAATGTCTGGAAGAGCTCAAAAATAAAAACGTCAATTGATATTTCCGTAGCCTTTTTTTAGTTGATCTAAATGTGACTGATTGTGTTAAATGGGCACATAATATCGTCTCATATCGATCGCAGGCACCTGAATCGAATCGTATTGTATCGTGGCAGACTTTGTGATATCGGCAAATATCGTATCGTTGGCCAAAGAATCTATATCGTATCGTATCGTGATGGAACTGGTGATTCCCACCCCTAATAACTACCATGTTGTTGATTTTATTAGAACAAGGCTTTATGATATCCTCCACAACACATATATAAGCACAGCAAAACTATGTTTCACCATTTTGAAAATTCTGAAGGTATCTGCAGAAAAAAAGGTACAACTGTGGTGTTAGGGTCATTCTTGACCCGGCAAGGTAAAACTATACTATACAAATACTAAATATAAATAAATTAAATAATAATAAATATACTAAACTTTTTTTCAGTAGTTATATTCTAATATTGTTCTATTATAGTCAGAAAACATTATTATCTATGGGTTTCACATTTAGTATATTATGAGTTTCAAGTTCAAGTTTCAAGTTTCTTTAATAGTTGTCATACAGAAGTACAGAATACTTTCATACAAAATGCTTCTTACTGTTACGCTCCAGAGACTGTGCTAGACAAGATAGTATCAAATAACATAGTATAGCATGTAATTTAGAAGAAGAAAATGAGGTCACAGTGTTCGGTATAGACATATGTACAATGTTCTGAGTTACCATATAATATACAATACTATGCAGTGTACTAATGTACAGTACTATATAGTGCAAAGCAGAAATGGGATGAGGTACAATTTAGGTACAATTTACAGTAAGGTGTACGAGTTGTAGTGCAATCCTTCATCAATAAATATAAAGTGTGGGGAGTGGGTGCTACAGTGTGTTTGTTTAAAGTGGGTGTGTGCTATAAAGTGTGTGGAGTGGGTGCTACAGTGTGTTTGTTTAAAGTGAGTGTGTGCGTGTGGATGTGTGTGCTATGTGCGTTTGGTGGTTGTTGTTGTGTAGTGTTCATTGTTCGTTTAGCAGCCTGATGGCCTGGGGATAGAAGCTTCTTCTGAGTCTTTCTGTGCTCGCCTTGAGACTCCGGTATCGCTTGCCTGACCGCAGCAGTTCAAAGAGGCAGTTGTTCGGGTGACTGGAGTCTTTAATGATTCTCTTAGCCTTGCCCTTGAACTCCAGTTTGAACAAGCTGACTCTAGAGCTATGTGGCAGGGGCTCAAAACGATGACAGACTACAAAGGCGCCTCCCTCAAACTGAACAGTGACATCTCCTTAGCAAATGACCTCAATACCTTCTATGCGAGGTTTGATGCTGGTAATAACAACACCAGCTCACAAGCCACGGCAATGGGGGGGGGGGGGGGGGGGGTCGGCTGCTGATGGAGGCGCAGTGTTCAGGGTAACAGAGCATGAGGTGAGGCGGACCTTTAAAAAAGTGAATATCAGGAAGGCAGCAGGTCCGGACGGCATCCCCGGCCGCGTCCTAAAAGTCTGTGCCGACCAACTGGCCCCAGTATTCACTGACATATTTAACCTGTCCTTAGAACAGGCTGTCATCCCCACCTGCCTGAAGAAGTCCACTATTATCCCTGTACCCAAAAAATCCAAGCCTGCTTGCCTCAACGACTACCGCCCTGTAGCTCTCACCTCCATAGCCATGAAGTGCTTTGAGAAGCTAGTAAAGGGCTACATCTGCTCCTCCCTCCCCATCAACATGGACCCCCTGCAATTTGCATACCGCCCCAACAGGTCCACGGAGGACGCCATAGCCCATGTGCTGCACACAGCAGCATCACACCTGGACAAGAGGCAGGGGAACTATGTGAGAATGCTATTCATCGACTACAGCTCGGCATTCAATACCATAGTCCCCTCCATACTCATAGCCAAGCTCAGGGACCTGGGCTTGAACTATGACCTCTGCCAGTGGGTCTTGGACTTCCTGACTGGCAGACCCCAGGTGGTGAGAGCAGGCAACTGCACCTCCTCATCCATCACCCTCAACATAGGGGCCCCCCAGGGCTGTGTTCTGAGTCCCCTCCTCTACTCCCTGTACACACACGACTGTGTGGCTCAGCGGAGTAGCAATACAATCATCAAATTTGCTGACGACACAGTGGTGGTGGGCCTGATCTCTGCCAACGACGAGAGGGCCTACCTGGAAGAGGTCAAGGTCCTGGCGGGATGGTGCCAGGAAAACAGCCTCTCCCTGAACGTCAGCAAAACAAAGGAGATGATTGTGGACTTCAGGAGGTCGGGGGTCAAGGACTACAGCCCCCTCAGCATCGACGGGGCACCGGTTGAGAGAGTCAACAGCTTTAAGTACCTCGGAGCCTACATATCCGAGGACTTGACATGGACCACACACATTGACAGTGTTGTGAAGAAGGCACGACAACGCCTCTACTTCCTCAGGCGCCTAAGGAAGTTCCAAGTCAGTCAGAAGATCCTTAAGAACTTCTACTCATGTACAATAGAGAGCATCTTGACCGGCAACATCACCTCCTGGTTTGGGAATAGCACTGCACAAGACCGAAGCAGACTACAAAGAGTGACACGTTCAGCCGAACGCACAATTGGAGGGGGGCTCCCCACCCTCCAGAACATTTACAACAAGCGTTGCAAGGGCAAGGCTAAGAGAATCATTAAAGACTCCAGTCACCCGAACAACTGCCTCTTTGAACTGCTGCGGTCAAGCAAGCGATACCGGAGTCTCAAGGCGAGCACAGAAAGACTCAGAAGAAGCTTCTATCCCCAGGCCATCAGGCTGCTAAACGAACAATGAATGAACACTACACAACAACAACCACCAAACGCACATAGCACACACATCCACACGCACACACTCACTTTAAACAAACACACTGTAGCACCCACTCCACACACTTTATAGCACACACCCACTTTAAACAAACACACTGTAGCACCCACTCCCCACACTTTATATTTATTGATGAAGGATTGCACTACAACTCGTACACCTTACTGTAAATTGTACCTAAATTGTACCTCATCCCATTTCTGCTTTGCACTAGATAGTACTGTACATTAGTACACTGCATAGTATTGTATATTATATGGTAACTCAGAACATTGTACATATGTCTATACCGAACACTGTGACCTCATTTTCTTCTTCTAAATTACATGCTGTACTATGTTATTTGATACTATCTTGTCTAGCACAGTCTCTGGAGCGTAACAGTAAGAAGCATTTTGTATGAAAGTATTCTGTACTTCTGTATGACAACTATTAAAGAAACTTGAACTTGAACTTGAACTTGAAACTTGTTGTAAATGTTCTGGAGGGTGGGGAGCCCCCCTCCAATTGTGCGTTCGGCTGAACGTGTCACTCTTTGTAGTCTGCTTCGGTCTTGTGCAGTGCTATTCCCAAACCAGGAGGTGATGTTGCCGGTCAAGATGCTCTCTATTGTACATGAGTAGAAGTTCTTAAGGATCTTCTGACTGACTTGGAACTTCCTTAGGCGCCTGAGGAAGTAGAGGCGTTGTCGTGCCTTCTTCACAACACTGTCAATGTGTGTGGTCCATGTCAAGTCCTCGGATATGTAGGCTCCGAGGTACTTAAAGCTGTTGACTCTCTCAACCGGTGCCCCGTCGATGCTGAGGGGGCTGTAGTCCTTGACCCCCAACCTCCTGAAGTCCACAATCATCTCCTTTGTTTTGCTGACGTTCAGGGAGAGGCTGTTTTCCTGGCACCATCCCGCCAGGACCTTGACCTCTTCCAGGTAGGCCCTCTCGTCGTTGGCAGAGATCAGGCCCACCACCACTGTGTCGTCAGCAAATTTGATGATTGTATTGCTACTCCGCTGAGCCACACAGTCGTGTGTGTACAGGGAGTAGAGGAGGGGACTCAGAACACAGCCCTGGGGGGCCCCTATGATTGAACAACCTCATTTTCATCTTAAAAATAAGGGACATGATGTGTCTCGGGGGCCATAAAATCAAATTAGAATGGGATTATATCATTATGAATGCATTAGGGCTGACCTTCGAAGCTTTTTTTGGCAATCGAAGCTTCAGGGCCAAGCTTCGATTTTAATTTGAAGCTTAAAAAAAAAGAAAAAAAAAAATATATATATATATATATATATCAATTATTTTTAATCTTATGTTGTGGGACTTGTACAGCACTTTGGTCAACTTTGTTGTTTTTAAATGTGCTCTATAAATAAAGTGGATTGGATTAATTAATTAAGTAGCCCCTTTCGTGACTGTGCCAACAAGGTTTCACTCGGCTGCGCTGCCTGGGTGCAGTGGGGCTGCTCTCACAGCCAACGACATGACATTACATAATTATGTTGCAACCTTCGTCTATCAAGCAAACAATTATATTATATTTAATTTATAATTTATAATTATATCAGACAATGCACCTACAAAAGCAGATGATTACAATTAAATTAGCCAACTTGGTAACACATTAGTCATAGCAGCATAGGCATAGCCTTATTAATGTTTTGTGTGGCGTCGCCGTCACCTCTTTTTTAGGTGATTTGACAAAGTTGTTGTAGAGTTGTGATATGCCATTTTCTTCTGGCATATCTGGCAATCGGCTTTTTGGGCATTGTCTTTGCATATTTTAAAGTGTAACCACACGTCTTTCGTTTCATTGGAATGGAGGCGGGAAGGCGCCGCTTACTTTAGTTTCATTGGAATGGAGGCGCAAGATTTTGAAAAATAAATAAAAATAAAACTTAATTTTTTTTTTTAAACTTCTATTTTTTTTTATGTTCGAAGCTCGTGCCATCGAACGAAGCTTCGAAGCTTCGAAGTATTTAAGACAGCCCTAGAATGCATATAATGTTAGTTAGGATGTAGTATTAACTATATTGAGTGATACTCCTTTCTTTTTAGTGGTCAGGACTGAGTTAGACCCCGGGTCAACATTGACCCGCTAACAACGGTCAGTGGTGCCAATTCCTAACACAACATGAGGGTTAAATGAATAGCTTCAATCTTATAAAACCATTATATGTCAATTTGTTTTACAGTTTCATGTTCATTTGTTTCGACTAATTATTAATGTTGTTGTTTTTGTTATTATTATTACTTTGATTATTATTGTTATTATAATTATCATCTTATTATTATCTTATGAAAATTGTTTTATGAACTTATTTCACTTTACTTTTGTTTTTGTGTTTTTTTAATCCAATGATTTAATTGAGGCCCTGTATAGGTCCATCTGGGTCTCTCGCCTCTACTCTGCACCTTAATTTTTTTTACTGTTTTGCTGAATTGGTGCGAAATAAAGAAATAAAAAAAGAAATAAAAAATGTAGGAACTGGAGAAAACAACATAAACACTCACAGTCGCTGCCACGTTTATACTGTATTGCCTGGGGTCCAGGAGGGTGATGATGTTGCTGTGGGGAGACGTCATACACACAGTGTTGTTAGTGATCGTCCCGGCTCCGGTCGCTGCAGTGGTTGCAGCCTCCAACAGGAAGGCGGCGAAGTAGAAGAGCAGAGCTGTGAAATGGTAGACCACATCCTGGGAGAGAGACATGGAGAGAGAGAGAGAGAGAGAGAGAGAGAGAGAGAGAGAGAGAGAGAGAGAGAGAGAGGAGAGAAGGTGAACGTTCGAAGCGATAGGTTGTGTTTTTCAAGAGCTCAAGAGCTCCTACTGAAAACTGGAGAAAACTGGAGAAAAAGAAAAATACACTCAAATTGGAATATACCTATCTCTACACATAAAAACAAACAACTTCTGGGAAAACTGGAACAAACTAAACAAAGTACACCACGAGGAGCTACCCATCCAAAATGGAGACGTATGGGTAAACCACTTCTCCAATCTCTTTAGCCCAATATAAAATAATGAACAGCAAAAACACATACAAGATAAACTACAAAGCCTGGAGTCAACCATAAAAGACTACCAGAACCCGCTAGACTCCCCAATTACACTACAAGAACTACAGGACAAAATAAAATCACTCAAAACCAAGAAGGCCTGCGGAGCGGATGGTATCCTAAATGAAATGATCATATTCACAGACTCCAAATTCCAATCGGCTATACTAAAACTCCTTAACATTGTCCTTAGCTCCGGGATCTTCCCCAATATCTGGAACCAAGGACTCATAACACCGCTACAGCAACCTTGGAAAAATCCTCTGTATGATCATTAACCACAGACTCATACATTTCCTCACAAACAACAATACCTTGAGCAAATCACAGATTGGCTTCCTACCAAATCACCGTACAACAGACCACATTCTCACCCTCAGCACCCTAATCGACAACCAAATAAATAAAAATAAAAGCAAAGTATACTCCTGTTTCGTTGACTTCCAAAAAGCATTTGACTCAATTTGGCACGAGGGTCTGCTGTACAAACTGTTAGATAGTGGCATTGGAGGGAAAACCTACGACCTCATAAAGTCAATGTACACCAACAACACATGTGCTGTGAGGATTGAGGGAAAACACAGACTTCTTCCCTCAACACCGCAGGGTTAGACAGGGGTGCAGTTTGAGTCCAACCCTCTTCAACATAATGAACTGGCAAAAACATTGGAACAAACTGCAGCACCTGGCATCCCCCTAGCAAATACAGAAGTCAAACGCCTACTGTTTGCAGATGATCTGGTGCTGCTATCCCCAACAAAAGAAGGGCTACAACAGCACCTTGACCTTCTGCACAAATTCTCCCAGACATGGGCACTGACAGTAAACCTAAACAAAACTAAAATTATGAAATTCCAAAAAAGGCCCAGCCTACAACAACAAAAACACAAATTCCTCCTAGACACAATTTCCCTAGAAACCAAAAAAAAACTACACCTATCTCGGCCTAAACATCAGTGCTACAGGGAACTTCAACCAAGCTGTAAACGACCTGAGAGACAAAGCAAGAAGGGCTTTTTATGCCATAAAAATGCCATAAAAAGCATCACGATGGTTTCAACCGGAAATAATTTGCCGGAAGGTCTGGATTATTACATATCTCGATGTGATTTATCAAGAAATATCTACAGCAAGAATTTTGGGTCTCAATGAATCCAAAATGACAATGTGGTTAGAAGTGGTGGAGAGAATAAAAGCTAGCATATAATGGTAGTGTCTGGTTAGGAGCGAGGGATAATGGATGGATTATCCAATGGGGGGTCCGGGAGAGGGGGGTACGAGCTAGAGCATATGTGTGTAGGGTATTAGATAGCAGGTATTAGGGGTATATCCTGTATAAGACATTTAACTAATTGGTGATTTCATTGGATGTGCACGGTTAATTAATGCCTGTATATCTTATTGTGTGTTGTCATGTTTGTTTATATGTTTGTTTAAAAAATAATAAAAAAAGAAAATACAAAAAAAAGAAAACAAAAAGAAAACTATCTGACACATTGGAAAGAAACAACCCAAAACCAGAGCAAATTGAAATGCTATTTGGCCCTAAACAGAGAGTACACAGTGGCAGAATACCTGAGCACTGTGACTGACCCAAAACTAATAAGATCCTTGACTAGGTACAGACTCAGCGAGCACAGCCTAGCCATCGAGAAAGGCCGCCATAGGCAGACCTGGCTCCCAAGAGAAGACAGACTATGCACCCACTGCACACAAGATGAGGTGGAAACCGAGCTCCACTTCTTAACAACCTGCCCACTATACCAAGACATCAGAGACATATGCTTCCCACAAATTGCAAACACCCAAAGAGACTTTGAAAACATGGACAATAACTCAAAACTCCCATACGTACTGGGAGAAATACAAGAATGTGCAAACACAGAAGCCAGATTTGTGAGCTGCT
>NC_140183.1:10782800-10917800 GCF_963971535.1 Notolepis coatsorum | reverse complement strand
GGTCTCTGTGTGAGGCTGGACTGGGTCTCTGTGTGAGGCTGGACTGGGTCTGTGTGTGAGGCTGGACTGGGTCTGTGTGAGGCTGGACTGGGTCTGTGTGTGAGGCTGGACTGGGTCTCTGTGTGAGGCTGGACTGGGTCTCTGTGTGAGGCTGGACTGGGTCTCTGTGTGAGGCTGGACTGGGTCTGTGTGTGAGGCTGGACTGGGTCTCTGTGTGAGGCTGGACTGGGTCTCTGTGTGAGGCTCGACTGGGTCTCTGTGTGAGGCTGGACTGGGTCTGTGTGAGGCTAGACTGGGTCTGTGTGAGGGTAGTCTATGGGTCTGTCTGAGGGTAGTCTATGGGTCTGTCTGAGGGTAGTCTATGGGTCTGTCTGAGGGTAGTCTATGGGTCTGTCTGAGGGTAGTCTATGGGTCTGTCTGAGGGCAGTCTATGGGTCTGTCTGACGGTAGTCTATGGGTCTGTCTGAGGGTAGTCTATGGGTCTGTCTGAGGGTAGTCTATGGGTCTGTCTGAGGGTAGTCTATGGGTCTGTCTGAGGGCAGTCTATGGGTCTGTCTGAGGGCAGTCTATGGGTCTGTCTGAGGGTAGTCTATGGGTCTGTCTGAGGGTAGTCTATGGGTCTGTCTGAGGGTAGTCTATGGGTCTGTCTGAGGGTAGTCTATGGGTCTGTCTGAGGGCAGTCTATGGGTCTGTCTGAGGGCAGTCTATGGGTCTGTCTGAGGGTAGTCTATGGGTCTGTCTGAGGGTCAGTCTATGGGTCTGTCTGAGGGTAGTCTATGGGTCTGTCTGAGGGTCAGTCTATGGGTCTGTCTGATGGTAGTCTATAGGTCTGTCTGACGGTAGTCTATGTGTCTGTCTGAGGGTAGTCTATGGGTCTGTCTGAGGGTCAGTCTATGGGTCTGCAAAATGGCTAATTATTTTCCACTGCCTAGTTGGTCATCACCTCGGTGAGTCACTAACCTTCTTTGCTTGTATTCCCTCTGGAAATTGCCCTTAGGAAGTCCATAATACAGTACTGACTGTTGATTGACTCTCGGATGGAGGAAGTCCATGTTTGGGCAACCAGGACAATGATAACTGAGAGGCTTGTACATAGGGGTTTAAGAGATGATTGGAGGAGATTTGGGGGAGGGATTACATGTGTATGTGTTTTGGTTGGTCTGTACCCTGCTCTTCCTGCTTCTATCCCTCCCCCCTCTGGCTAACTATCCAATCAGACGCTGCCCTGAGGAATGAGGAAGTTCCAGAGAGTTAATTGTTCATTTGGGCACCAGAACGCGGGGTCTGGCTATTAGTCAGAAGTGAATGGACTGATATGAACTATAATACTATAATAATATAATGATGAACTGTGTTTTATTGTAGCTTGGCCAGGTTTTTAAACTACTATAGTGTATTGGGGCAATTCTATTGGTTCTATCTTGTCAATTTGAGTTAATGATTAGTTGTATTATAGAGGCCTGTGGAAGCAAGTGTCTGGAGCTGCAGTGAAGTCTCTTTACAGGAACTGAGTGTGAAAACCTCCCTGAGACCAGCTGCTGTGAAACCCTGTTCATCAAGAAAGGTTTGTAGTAGACATGGGAGCTGCCCGGTACAACCACAGTCTGACACTGTGGACCACTAGGAGCTGCCCAGTACAACCACAGTCTGACACTGTTGACCACTAGGAGCTGCCCAGTACAACCACAGTCTGACACTGTTGACCACTAGGAGCTGCCCAGTACAACCACAGTCTGACAATGTTGACCACTAGGAGTTGCCCAGTACAACCACAGTCTGACACTGTTGACCACTAGGAGCTGCCCAGTACAACCACAGACTGACACTGTGGACCACTAGGAGCTGCCCAGTACAACCACAGTCTGACACTGTGGACCACTAGGAGCTGCCCGGTACAACCACAGACTGACACTGTGGACCACTAGGAGCTGCCCGGTACAACCACAGTCTGACACTGTTGACCACTAGGAGCTGCCCAGTACAACCACAGACTGACACTGTTGACCACTAGGAGCTGCCCAGTACAACCACAGACTGACACTGTTGACCACTAGGAGCTGCCCAGTACAACCACAGACTGACACTGTTGACCACTAGGAGCTGCCCAGTACAACCACAGTCTGACACTGTTGACCACTAGGAGCTGCCCAGTACAACCACAGTCTGACACTGTTGACCACTAGGAGCTGCCCGGTACAACCACAGACTGACACTGTGGACCACTAGGAGCTGCCCAGTACAACCACAGTCTGACACTGTGGACCACTAGGAGCTGCCCAGTACAACCACAGTCTGACACTGTTGACCACTAGGAGCTGCCCGGTACAGCCACAGTCTGACACTGTGGACCACTAGGAGCTGCCCAGTACAACCACAGTCTGACACTGTTGACCACTAGGGGCTGCCCAGTACAACCACAGTCTGACACTGTTGACCACTAGGAGCTGCCCGGTACAACCACAGTCTGACACTGTTGACCACTAGGAGCTGCCCGGTACAACCACAGTCTGACACTGTTGACCACTAGGAGCTGCCCAGTACAACCACAGTCTGACACTGTTGACCACTAGGAGCTGCCCGGTACAACCACAGACTGACACTGTTGACCACTAGGAGCTTCCCAGTACAACCACAGTCTGACACTGTTGACCACTAGGAGCTGCCCGGTACAACCACAGTCTGACACTGTTGACCACTAGGAGCTGCCCGGTACAACCACAGTCTGACACTGTTGACCACTAGGAGCTTCCCAGTACAACCACAGACTGACACTGCTGGCTACTGGGCAACTTCACTGGAGCAGTTGGGGGTTCAGTGCCTTGCTCAAGGGCACCTCAATGGTTGTTCTGGTTGTTGTTGGGGGAGGGGAGAGTTACAGTAACACACTGAACACTCAGATTTTCACAGCCAGTCCAGGAATTCAAATATAATTGATTTATATTAGATAGATAGATAGATAGATAGATAGATAGATAGATAGATAGATAGATAGATAGATAGATAGATAGATAGATAGATAGATAGATAGATAGATAGATAGATAGATAGATAGATAGATAGATAGATAGATAGATAGATAGATAGATAGATAGATAGATAGATAGATAGATAGATAGATAGATAGATAGATAGATAGATAGATAGATAGATAGATAGATAGATAGATAGATAGATAGATAGATAGATAGATAGATAGATAGATAGATAGATAGATAGATAGATAGATAGATAGATAGATAGATAGATAGATAGATAGATAGATAGATAGATAGATAGATAGATAGATAGATAGATAGATAGATAGATAGATAGATAGATAGATAGATAGATAGATAGATAGATAGATAGATAGATAGATAGATAGATAGATAGATAGATAGATAGATAGATAGATAGATAGATAGATAGATAGATAGATAGATAGATAGATAGATAGATAGATAGATAGATAGATAGATAGATAGATAGATAGATAGATAGATAGATAGATAGATAGATAGATAGATAGATAGATAGATAGATAGATAGATAGATAGATAGATAGATAGATAGATAGATAGATAGATAGATAGATAGATAGATAGATAGATAGATAGATAGATAGATAGATAGATAGATAGATAGATAGATAGATAGATAGATAGATAGATAGATAGATAGATAGATAGATAGATAGATAGATAGATAGATAGATAGATAGATAGATAGATAGATAGATAGATAGATAGATAGATAGATAGATAGATAGATAGATAGATAGATAGATAGATAGATAGATAGATAGATAGATAGATAGATAGATAGATAGATAGATAGATAGATAGATAGATAGATAGATAGATAGATAGATAGATAGATAGATAGATAGATAGATAAATAGATAGATAGATAGATAGATAGATAGATAGATAGATAGATAGATAGATAGATAGATAGATAGATAGATAGATAGATAGATAGATAGATAGATAGATAGATAGATAGAAAGATCGATTGATCTGCCTTACCACAAAGTTCCAGTCTGTGTTAATGTTGTCAGCCAGACCGGTGATGAAGAGAGTGAGATAGGCGGAGGAGAGGATGAAGGTGGTGACGGACACAAACATCACCCATCCCTGCAGCAGCGGCACAGGCACGTTGGAGGACGCCACCAAGATCCATACTAGCCCGCTGAACAACTGAGGAGAAAGTAGAGAATACTACATTCAGGATCCATACTAACTCACTGATTAACTGAGGAGAAAGTAGAGAATACTACATTCAGGATCCATACTAACTCACTGATTAACTGAGGAGAAAGTAGAGAATACTACATTCAGGATCCATACTAACTCACTGATTAACTGAGGAGAAAGTAGAGAATACTACATTCAGCTATGGATACAATACTATGGCCCATTTGACATCAACTATCCATCGTTCAATATGTGAAAAATAATAAAAAATTTCATCCATACGTTCCTGTGTTATACCGTGGTGAATATAAGTATAGTTTTAGAGTGGTAATTCCTGAAATGCTGAGGAATAGCCTCATGCATGTATTATACTATAACCGTTTCTTGCCTGGACCCGCTACTATTCTCAAATCAAATCCATATTATAGGTATTAT
The DNA here is from genome assembly GCF_963971535.1 of Notolepis coatsorum. NCBI lineage: Eukaryota > Metazoa > Chordata > Actinopteri > Aulopiformes > Paralepididae > Notolepis > Notolepis coatsorum. Next base: position 10,913,190 of record NC_140183.1, on the reverse strand, counting down.
GTTTCATCATGAATGCATGAAAGGGGGGGGGGGGTAGTTTTTTTTATGCTTTGATCGTCACCAACGGCATACGTTGTGGAGTAACGTTACACACGCGTTCGGATCGAGGTGAAGACATGGTTGGATCAATGCAGGATTGATATCATATAGCCCTTACCTTGACTAGGATGTACCCCAAAAAGAATATTCCAATTATCTGATCGCGATTCCAAGTATTGATGTGATCGTGTCGCCAACATAATCCACCACACATCATGCATCGGGAGCATTTGATGCTTCTCAATCCGACCGTTATAACCGCTCCTTTCGCCCGAAAAAGAAAGGTCCGCCTGGGGTAACGCCAAGGTCCCCAGAGGAATAATGAATACAAATATCGAATAAAAGAATAAACAACCAAAACCTGAGATATCTTGGGTCTGGCGCCCAACCGCTGGCGAGTTAACCCGAATTATCTCGGGTTTGGCCTCCATTGTGTTAAGGGGATGCAGACCAGAAAAATACTGTTGTCTTGTTTACATCCTGACATTTATGACATACAAGATATACAAATATACAGTACTGGTTAAAAAAAAATGGCAGACCAGGTGACCCTCCTGTGCCAAGACAGAGGACAGCTTCGCGGCAGGTGAGAAGGCCAGCGCTGTATTCCTGGATCTCACAGCTGCATACGACACTGTTTGGCTGCGTGGTCTCCACATGAAGCTTCTGGAAACCATCCCAGACAAGCACATGGTGAGCTTCATCGTGGAGATGCTGAGCAACCACAGTTTCCGGCTACACACCAGCAACGGCCAATGCAGCAGAGTGAGGAAACTCAGGAATGGCGTCCCACAGGGCTCAGTGCTGGCACCGATGCTGTTTAACATCTACATATACGACCTGCCTGCAACTCAATCAAAGCAGTATGGCTATGCAGACGACCTGGCCATCCTACTCAGCAAGCCAACTTGGGAAGCAGCCGAAGAGGGCCTCACTGAAGATATGAACATCCTGTCTTCATACCTGAGGAACTGGCGTCTCAAGCTCAGCATGGACAATGTCTACAATGTTCCACCTCAACAACAGGAAGCGACCCGTGAGATGAGCGTCATGGTGGATAAGACACTGCACATCTCCTCACTGGCCCTGGTGTTCTCTGCTGCAGAGTACTGCGCCCCGGTCTGGTGCCGTAGCACCCACGTGAAGAAGCTGGATGTTGTCCTCAACAGCCTCCTGTGGACAGTCTCTGGCTGCCTACAAGCCACACCGGTAAACCAACTGCCCGTACTCACTGGTATCGCCCCGGCTACCATCAGACGAGAAGCAGCCGCACTGGACCTTTCCCACAAGGCACAGATCAGTGCATCCCACCTCCTTCACAATACCACCACAGAGACACCACAACGTGTGTGCCTAAAGTCACGGCGCCCCTTTTCCATGCAAGCCTACAGGCTACTCCACACAACACCATCTGACACTTCCAAGGCCTCCTGGGTCAGGACGAGATGGAGGGACCAGTGGAGGTCAGCAGAACCCTCCAGGCTGCACCTCTACATCAATGACCCTCTGGACGTCTCTGGTCAGGACTTGCCCTGGAAGCAGTGGACAACCCTCAACCGCCTAAGGACCGGCGTCGGACGCTATGGCGCCTCAATGAAGAGGTGGGGCCTCAGGGACAGTGCCTCATGTGAGTGTGGAGCCCCTGCACAGACTGTGGAACATATAATCACTAGTTGCCCCAAACACCGGCCAACGTATGGAGAACATGGTCTGATGGAACTGGACGATGAAACATTGGCCTGGCTTGCCTCAACGGAGCTGCAGGTCTAAAGACACACGCCAGAAGAAGAAGTACTGTTTAAGAGAAGGAGATCATAAAAAAAGATATATACGTTCGAGGGGGGAAAAACTGTACATTGGAGGGGGTTGGGTGGGTGGGGTTCCAGTTACGAATTGCAGCCACCCGTAGGTGCTCTTTGAGAGCGGTTTTGAAGGAGGGTAGGGATTCACATTATTTTTACGGCTGTGGGTAGAGCGTTCCACATTTTTGTGGCATAATTGCGAAACGTGTTTAGTCCCTTGGCCAGGCCCATTGCAAGTTGCTGTACTCTGTCGTCTACTCTAAGCCATCCTAGGTTGTCAAAATGTGAGGTGGGTTTTAGGAGTAAGGTCAAGCAGTAGTCTGACCAGTTTGTTTTGTGATGTTTGTAATCTAGTTTTTAGTACCTTTGAGGTACTTTGGTACCATGAGGTGCAAGCATAGTCGTAGTACCCTTGAATGAGTGCTCCTGTTAGAGTCTTCAGGGTATTCTTATTTACCAGAGAGGAGATCCGGTACAAGAATCTTGTTCGTTGGGCGGCTGGGTGGCGCAGCGGACATTGCGCTCGTCACCAACGCAAGAGACACCGGGTTGCGTGAACACTTTCGGCAACCAACATGTACTTCCGCGTTTCTCTGATTGGCCAGCGATCGGCCAGCCCACTACGCTCGTTTTCCCCCTACGCCGGTAACCAGAAAAGTCACGTGAAACACTGCAGACCACTGATTGGTCAGAAGAGAGACACGTCACTCGTTGGAGGCTCTCCACAAAAACAGAAAGCCGCCATCTTTAATGTCTCGCATAGGATTTCATTTGGAGCAGGAACAAGTGCAATAAACAAAAAAGGATACAGTCACTGTGTATTCTGCCTCATTTATTGATGAAACAAAACCGACATCAACACAATTTGCCACCGAGCGGAGAGTTTAGTCTCACAAAAAGATCGCTGACTTGTTAAGCTTGTTAGGTTAGGTGCTAATGTTGTGCTAGCGTTTTAGCATGGCTATCGTTAAGCTAAAACCAAAGATTTTTGCCCATCACCCCATTTTAAACAGCGTAAATACGACATTTCTCTCCGTTTTTAAAGCAATCAACTTATATACGCCAACTCCCCCACACCTTAGCTAGTATCCCTCAGTTTTTAACAACAATCCGACGGTCGCAACATAATCCCTCAGTTTTTAACAACAATCCGACGGTCGCAACATATTTAAAACACATAATATTCATCGCTAGTCATTACACGCCAAACCCTGCCGCTCTCGCAAGACGCTCGTATTTTCAAACCTCTTTGTCTAGTTTAGGGCCACGACATGACAATTCAACATTACTTTTACAGTTATACTGTTTATTAAAACACACACGTATTTAACAACGACCTCAAGTACTTCCTATTTAGCTCCTGTATCATAACACAAGCGTATTTGTATTTGTACACTCTGTAAACGAGCACCTGGGGGGAGCCTCATGCGCATGCGCGGCGTAGGGAACGAGCGTAGAGCGGCTGGTATTCACAAAGGAGAGCGCTGGCCAACGCTGGCCAACGCTGGCCAATCAGGGAAACGCAGAAGTACATGTTGTTTGCCCAAAGTGTTCACGCCACCGGGTCCAACTCCGGCTGTCGGCGTTGCCTCCGGCTTGGGCCAGCCATCATACTAACTCAATTGGCAGAGTTAGCGGGTGGAAGTCGATGGGTGGTAATCTGGATGTTGTGGACAGCGACTCCTACAGGTCTGTTGGGGACGCCTGCACAGCAGAGACAGGAAATGGCGGGGTAGTGTGAGCCTCCCACACGTTACACCTCGCCAATGAGAGTCCGCGCTGGCAGGTGAAAAGATGTGACAGGCTGCCTCCTTGTGTATCGGAGGGGACACATGATGCAAGGCTTCTATCCTCCCTACAACCGACCAGTGGGGGGCATATGCAAGCAACGTTCAAGACAGGGGAGGGGAGAATTGGCACAATGGAATTGGGATGGGAGAAAAATAAAAAAAAAATAGGAGAAAAAGTGGATAAAAAAAAGAATCTTGTTCGTTGGTTGACTTTTTTGATTACATTGGTTGCCATTTTGTCACAGGAAAGATTTGCCTCTAGGATGGAACCCATATGTAATTTCATCTTTCCTTGTGACAATATTGTCACCCACTGTAACAGAGAAGCCGTTGGCCTTGCTGAGTTTGTTAGAGAATGGAATCTGTTTTACCCAGGTGTAATGATAGTTTGTTATCAGCGAGCCAGTTGCAGATTCTGCCAAGTTCAGAGCTCACTGGGAGGGGGGGATAGTGTACCGTTTACCTCCACCATCTGTTCTCTCCCCTCCAGGTAGGATTGCATCCAGCTCATTGATGAACTATCAAAACCAATCGCTTTTAGTTTGTCAATCAGAATGGAGTGATTGACAGTGTCGAAAGACTTCTGGAGGTCCAGCATGACCATGCTGCAGTATTTGCCCGCGTCCACCTCTTGTTTGATGTGGTCATTCAAATACAGAAGGCATGTGTCAGTGGAGTGGGATGTTCTGAAGCCAGATTGGAATTCGTAGATTAGTTTTCTTTCCCCCAAGGTACTTTTCGACCTGTTCGTAGAAATTTTTTTCCATTACTTTTGAGATGGAGGTAAGAATAGAAACAGGGCGGTAGTCTGGGTCTAATTTGCTGCCTTTTTTGTGCAGGGGGGTCACTCGCAATTTTGAAGTCTTTGGGTACGTGTCCCTGTTTTATGGAGAGGTTTATTATGTGTGTGATGACTGGGGTGATGGCGGCTGCTGAGTCTCTTGGAGGGGATATTGTCGTGGCCAGTGGCCTTGTTAGGTTGGAGGGCGGCAGGGCGCTCAGTTTTTTTAGTACTTTATCTGTTGTTACCATTTCAAGTTTGAAGTCGTCTTTGCATACCCCTAGGTTTTTGTAGAAGGCTAGGATGTGTTCTACCCCAAAATTCCCTGAGTGGGAGGGTAGTTTATTAACCAGTGTTGTGGCTATGTTTGTAAAGAAAATGTTTAAGTAATTGGCCACATCCAGCTTGTCTGTGATGAGAGTGTTTTCTGTCTTTATGTTTGTGTTTGTAAATCTGGTTTTTAGTTTTATACTGCAGCCTAGTTCAATGGTTGTTGAGCCATTTCCAAAGTTCACTGGGTTTGTTTTACTTTTCCTCAGTTTTGTCATTGATGACATTTTTTGTGTGCATATTTGATCATGGTGTTTACATCGTTTCTTAGTCTGTTTCTTTGCTGTTTAAGTTCATCCACATGGGCTTGGAGATTACTGATTGAGCTTTTGGCAAGCTTTGACTGACTTTTATGAAGTTCAGAGCATTTTTTGTCTCTGGTTTTCATAGCGGTCAGTATTTATGCGTGCATCCATGGCTCAGCACGATTTTAACCCTGGTGGTTCTTAGGGGGGCCATGTTAATGCTACCACACTGCACTGCAACCCTGTCATAACGCTACCACAATGCACTGTCTGCAATCCTGTCAAAATGCTCCCACAATGCACTGCAACCCTGTCATAACGCTACCACAATGCACTGTCTGCAACCCTGTCATAATGCTCCCACAATGCACTGCAACCCTGTCATAACACTACCATATTGCACTGTAACCCTGTCATAACGCTACCACAATGCACTGTCTGCAACCCTGTCATAATGCTCCCACAATGCACTGCAACCCTGTCATAACACTACCATATTGCACTGTAACCCTGTCATAACGCTACCACAATGCACTGTCTGCAACCCTGTCATAATGCTCCCACAATGCACTGCAACCCTGTCATGATAGGCTTGTTCGAGATGGGATAGGCGGACGCAGATCTGCGCAGGTTTTACTATGAGGCTTGTTCAAGATGGATTTCGGTTTGCCTCGACTAGTAGACGAGAGTAGCCGAGTGAAGCCGGGGGAGGAGTTAAGAGGGCGGACACTGCCGATTTCACGAGAGCCTCTCGCCTAGTCTCGCGCGGCAGATACGCTTTCACGTCACCACACACACATTACACACCTGTCCAGCTCATTATAATGCGATGGCCGTGTGCAAAATTAGATCAGATTCAAATGTACAGCACACCATATACTGCTACAGTGGAATATACTATTCATATACCATAATGTATACCATCTTGTTGCGCGCTCCTGGCCGCACGCTAATAAACAACTTGTGACAAATAACTCTTGACTTGACTTGACCACCAGCCTCTCTCTCTTAAGGCATTCACTGGGTTAATTAATCTAAATGTTATATTGTAACTGTCTAGTTATTGATTGATTGAAAACTTTATTAACAGATTGCAGAATGGGTACAGTACACAGTACAGCTCAATACATACAATTGTTAAGGGAATGCAGACCCCAGAGAAAGACTTTCGTCTTGTTTACATCAGGGTCCCCCATTTTCAATTCATCGTAACATATGACATACAGATAGACAACTGGGTTAATCTAAATGTTACATTGTACAGTAAGTGGGGAGTGTAAACAAGTTGAACGCTGGCTATGTTGTGAAATGTGAATAAACCGTGAAGTCACGCGAAATAACGTTATACGCGACGCTATACAAACCAATTACATAATCCTATCCAACATGTGTAAAGGCACACACAACATATTCCAGTTAACGGTATATTTTTTTAATGATTCGTTATGGCGTAATCAATACTTCCATGCGTATAAATTGCGTTCAGCCTCTCTCTCTGTTGCTTGCTTATCATTAAGGAAGACGCCTCCTGGCTAGAGGAGCTTGTCTCGGCTCATGCGGGGGGCCAATCAGAGAGGGGCTTCGCTCAACCAATCAGAGAGGGGTCTGCAGAAATGGGAGGAGTCTGCAAAAATGGAGTTCAACCAATCAGAGAGGGGTCTGCAGAAATGCGGCTACGAATTGTAGAGACGCCTCTCGTCTACTAGTCGAGGCAAACCCAAATCCATCTTGAACAAGCCTAATGCTCCCACAATGCACTGCAACCCCTGTCACTGCAACACTACCACAATGCACTGCAACCCTGCCGCAATGCTCCCACAATGCACTGCAACCCCTGCCCCTATTATGTTCAGTGTAATCTAGCTCATAGACATTGATTAGCAGCATACACTGCTAGGTTTGACTATCAGAGAGTAGCCCGTACAGACAGTCTGTGTGCCACACTGCAAGATAATCTGAGTAGGCCTAAAGAGAACTAAAAGGTCATTATCCTCTCCAAAATAACAGAACAGTAGGTTGCCGAATCTGCAAGAGCTATAGGCTGGATTAACAGTGGCTTGTTCTGCAGTTGGATAAAAATGTCTTGTAAAAGGCAACACTTACTATCTCCAGACAGATTAGAGCTCCAGAATAGGTCCTCAGTATTTCCAGTCCCAACGGGAGAGAGATAGTGGGCGCCGGGAAATCGGTCACAGCGGGATTTATGTCTGGCTCCGACATCTCTCTTTCACTCTCCCTCTCTGTTACTCCCTCTTCACTCTCTCCCTCTTTCACTCTCCCTCTCTGTTACTCCCTCTTCACTCTCTCCCTCTCTCCTCTCCCTCTGAGCTCTGAAAGACACAGAGAGGGCTCAGCGCAACAAAGAACAGGAGCGATCGCTCGACCAGGCAAATTCCTCTGGAGTCATGTGTTCCGGGAACAGGTCGGACAGGTGCAGTGGCCACTCCCTAGAAACGCTCTCTCTGTGACTGTCTCTGAGCTTTATCAGACCCGGGAGCAGTTATCTGTGTGTTAGATTACGTAGCGAAGCCCGCGGCGCTGGAATGGGGGTTTACCGAATGTAGACAAATTTGTTAGAATAGAGTCCCTGCCCACATTCAAAACCGCTGTATGACAACTATTAAAGAAACTTGAGCTCTTAAAGAGCACCTACGGGAGGCTGCCATTCGAAACTGGCCACCGTAAATGCCCAAAACCCCCACCACCTCCTAATAGACAGTCTCCTCCCCACCGCATGTATATATTCCCTCCCCGCCGTATGTATATTTCCCTCCCACCCACCCACCCACCCCCTCCTAATGTACAGTCCCCTCCCCATCATATGTATATACTCTGTCAGGATCTAGGGGTAACAGTACTGTATATTTGAATACCGCCTATGTCACAAATGTATCAGTACTAAATACCTATATGTCCCTATGCCATAAATGTCATGTATGTTGTGTATGTCATAAATGTCTATATGAATTGAAAATGGGGGACCCTGATGGAAACAAGACAAACGTCTTTCTCTGGTCTGCATCCCCTTAACAATTGTATGTATTGAGCCGTACTGTATTGTACCCATTCTGCAATCTGTTAAATAAAGTTTTCATTCATTCATTCATTCTCTACGCTATTGATTTCCTCCTCGCTGTCAGAAGGGAGGAGGGGGCACGACATGTAGGTTAAGTAACAATGGTGCTGTTTACTGATTAACTGTGGCAGTGTAGCGAGTGGGGATTTAAAATCAAACACTGGCGTTGACTCCTAGAGGAGATTCCAAGGTGAGAGACGGGCGCAGGAAAGACAGCGATTCCCAAATGCTATTCGCACGCAGTCCAAGCAGTGAGTTTGCACACCTGCAATGCACCTGTACTGTTTATTAATAACCTGAACTCCATATATGTACACATCACAGAAAACACCTGTGATCCCGAGACGAACATTGTGGAGTGAAATTGGGTATTTCACAAGACCGACTTCCTGTTGCTCCGCCGGTGTTAATGTTTAGCTGAAATGAGCGTAAGGTGAACTAATGTTTACTTAACCTCACAAAGGACACTCGGAGTGTTTACATTCTGTTAGATATGGTGGCACTGGAGTCAGACTCAATGGTAACTAAGTGGACTGGACAAGTACAGTATGTCTCATAACTCCCTCATCAATACATATATCGACATGATAACATTGATCTAGGCACTACTGCTGTGGTTCTCAAAATGGAGTCTGGGTACCCCTAATGGTCCGTAGGGGGGAGGGGGGACATTACAAGGGACACTAACCTGTCTCTAGATCAGGAGACATCCACAAATGTGTGATACTTAAGTACATTCAATAGAAAATACGTCTCTACTTTTCCTTAAGTAGAATGTGAATGGAGGACTTTTGCTTTGACCAGAGTAGCCTACTCCTTTATCTTACTTAAGTAAAGGAACTGTGTACTACTTCTTCCACCACTGCATATCATACACAACTACACTCCACCAGTTACAAAAAACAATTGCCTTCTGCTGTCCTGCTCTACTCCACACATCAGCCGTTGAAGATCCTAGACACACAGTACTGACATGTCTCATAATAGTCTTTATCGTAAAGAATGTCAACGAGGAGTAAGGTATGGAGCGGGAGTTCAAAGTTCAGGTAAGAACACACGGTAGACAGTGGTGACGGCAGCGGCGTCGTTTCAGTAAAAGGCAAGGTATGGCGAGGAGGGAGGGGGGGGGGGGGCGGGGGGGGGGGTTTCCCCCACTTGGTTGATTTTTTTTGTCAAATTAGTTGTGCAATAATTCAGTTATATGACATTTAGGTATGACACAGGACTACACAAGCATTTTTAGTATAGAAATGTGTCAACAGACTAAAGCAGCTGAACCACAATATTTTGCATACGAATTATGCAGAATGTAATATCATAACTGTCTATTACTTTTCTTGCAATTGAGCCAATTTTCCTTAAGTACGGTTTTGAGGTGTGTTCAACAGAATGTAGTATCAAAAACACATTCACAAAAAGTATGGGTTACTGAATGCTGAACTGCACTGTTATAATCACTAAGCCAGACCTTACCTGTGTCCCTGTATCACTTGTCTCTGCTGCCCTTTGATTAAAAAACGTCCCTATGTCCATTTTCCTTTTTTTTTGGGGCATATTTCAGTTAGTCACAGTAAAAGTCACCTAGTAAAAGTGAGATAATTGACAATATCAAAACATGCTAGGGCTGTACCGAATAGTTCGAAGCTTCGTTCATAATGTTGACATTCGAATTCTAAATCAACATAAAAAATTGTAATACAAAAAAAAAAATTAATTATTTTTATTTTTACATTTTTATTTGCCAATGTATGGCAAGTGCCATACCTTGCCATACCAGAACGACGCCCCTGGGTGACGGTGGTGCAGTGGTTAACACCGTCGCCTCACAGCAAAAAGGTCCTGGGTTCAATTCCCACTTGGGGACCAGGTTGCCGGGTTGCCAGGTACCCAGGTGGGGTATCTCCCGGGCCTTTCTGTGTGGAGTTTGCATGTTCTCCCCCCGTGCTCACAAGGGTTTCCCCTCCAGAAAAAGATGGGTCAAGCACAGAGAGGACATTTCATTTTTTACCTTTATTTACCCAGGGTAGGTTCTCTGAGCACAGATGCTCTTTTTCAGCAACACCCTGCTTCACATTCACACATGAGTTCACACCTGGGAGCTGCCCAATACAACCACAGTCTGACACTGTTGACCACTAGGAGCTGCCCAATACAACCACAGTCTGACACTGTTGACCACTAGGAGCTGCCCAATACAACCACAGTCTGACACTGTTGACCACTAGGAGCTGCCCAGTACAACCACAGTCTGACACTGTTGACCACTAGGAGCTGCCCAGTACAACCACAGTCTGACACTGTTGACCACTAGGAGCTGCCCAATACAACCACAGTCTGACACTGTTGACCACTAGGAGCTGCCCAGTACAACCACAGTCTGACACTGTTGACCACTAGGAGCTGCCCAGTACAACCACAGTCTGACACTGTTGACCACTAATAATAATAATAATGGATTGGATTTATATATCGCTCTTCTCTGACTCAGAGCGCTTCACAGAGTCCATTATTCGTTCATACACAGTCATACCGGTGGTGGTAAGCTACAATTGCAGCCAGAGCTGCCCTGAGGCAGACTCACGGAAGCGTGGCGAATAATCATCGCCTACGGCCCCTCCGACCACCACCAACATTCATTCACATGCATACACATTCATACGAGGCAAGTAGGTTAAGTGTCTTGCCCAAGGACACAACGGCAATGGGATGGACATGGGCTTGAGCGGGATTCGAACCACCAACCCTTTGATCATTGGACGCCCCGCTCTACCCCTGAGCCATAGCCGCCCCACAATAGTGGTCACACCGTTGACCACTAGGAGCTGCCCAGTACAACCACAGTCTGACACTGTTGACCACTGAGCAACTGCACTGGAGCAGTTGGGGGTTAAGTGCCTTGCTCAAGGGCACTTCAGTGGTTGGCATTGAGGGACGGGAGAGAGTTATTCATTCACTTGCGCCCCCAGATTTTCTGCTTATCATTTTAAATCCAGTGCTTTCCAGAGATGTGCAGATCATTTTAAATGCAGTGCCTTCCAGAGATGTGCAGATCATTTTAAATCCAGTGCTTTCCAGAGATGTGCAGATCATTTTAAAGCCAGTGCTTTCCAGAGATGTGCAGATCATTTAAAATCCAGTGCCTTCCAGAGATGTGCTGATCCTTTTAAATCCAGAGTGTACGCCAGAGCAGTAGTAAATAATCATAAGCAGTAGTGCTGCATGGTCCAAAGGCCTCCTGCTCTCTCTTCTCCTACTGGCTGAGTGTGTGGTCCATCCAATTTTACATCGGAAATTGTAGTTTTTGTAGAGGACACCGGTAGCTTTGGATGAGCGTTGGCATTTTTCAGAACGACACTTCCCAAAAGCCTCTATGGGGTTTCAAGCTTCATACTTCTGTATGCATTTTTTTAATTAGTTTCAAAACGGTTGCACCCTGATAAAAAAAATAAAAAAAGCGACTGTACGTACAGTAGATTTCATTATCTGTTCTTATGCACGCCTGGTGATACTAAATCCAAATTGAACTCGGACATTTGAAATATAAGATTTGGCACAATCCATAAATGTGCGAATCGGCTATAATAAGGTAATTTATAAGCCTGCTATTCTATATTCTATAATAATATTTCAAATTGCATTGGTCCGGATGGGAGAATTCAGTACTGTATCTACAAAACCTTCTGTTTACTCGTCTTCCATTTATTAATTTCCTTAGATTTGTTGTACACATGATCTCAAGAAGGTACTGAACGAGATCAGTGGCAGTTTTTCATGTCTGGTCATTATTAGCATGGTGTTATTCACTGTCAAAGATGCATAGAAAAATCATAATTCTCCTTTGTTTCATCACAATTTAAGCAAGCCTAGTAATAGACACAATATTTCTGACACTGGGAATACATTCACTGAGGTCCATATATGTCCCTAGATACCAAGAATATGCAAATGGCCTTGTAGAATTGGAGCAATATTCCATTTACTTAGGTATGTATTTTAGGCGGATTTTCAGAAAATATGGCGCCGGGCTTAAGAGGTTAAACACTTTAACAATACACCATATTTTATCTATTTATTTAACATGCACCCAGAAAAGTGGCCATTTTAGTTTTGATTTTTGAGAACTGCATACATTTTTTTCAAAGCTTATATTTATACTTTATACTTTGGTATAAATTGGTATAAGCTGGAAAACAGAGCGTGTCCATAGCCTGAAGTATTATGTAGTACAGGTCCAAATTTCATAAAAATCCGTTCAGAAATGGGTGATTAACACATTCCCTGCCACGGTTATATCCATCAATATAGCCAGTCTGCCACCACTCTAAGCCTATGGAGATGTTCACCTTCTTTGCAGGGCTATAACTTTTTAAATTGTATTGCTAAATTGACATTACTATGGCCCATTCAACATCGATTATCTATCGTTCAGGATGTAGGAACGTTGTACTTTTTCATTCATAGATTCATACAAAAATACCTTCTAGAATTTAAGTATGTTTTTATCGTTTTCTGCAGTAATTCATAGAACGTGAGTTATAGGCATAAACGCATATATAGATCAAATCAAAATCAAATCAAATTTATTTATAGGGCCCGACAACACACGTTAATGTCCCCATGGGCCGTACAGGTCTTCTTTAAACAAGTCAAGAAGACAACATAACAATAAGTCAAGAACAGAACAAGAACACCATAGGGTCCAACATTTTTTTAGATGAATGCAAATAAATGAAAGAATGCAAGCACTCCCAGACATACCCCACGCGAAGGTAAGGAAAAACTCACTAAAACCTAACAATAGGGAAAAAAAAGCTCCACAGGCAATGTGGAGGAGAGAAACCTTAGAAGGGCCGTTCAAGGGGGGATCTCCCTTCTTAGATGTCGGTGATAGTAGTGTTGCAGACGGACAGTTGGTAAGCATGCACTCATGTGCGTGGTGAGACACAGATGAGTGCATGCAATAGCAACTGTACATTTTGAAAAATTAAAGATAGAGCTAATAGCGATAGCAACTGAACATTTTGAAAGATTAAAGATAGAGTTGATAGCGGATCTATTTGAGGCACAGGGGCGGCGCAAGAGGGTCACGTCCTCCCCGTCTTAGTCACGGGACATTCAACACTCCGGTCGTTGCTCAGGGACAGCCGGAGACAGGGGGAAGGGGGGTGGCGCAGAGAGGGTCGCGAACTCCCCGACATCATCGCGGGACATCCGGCACTCCGGTCACCACTACGAGACCTCCGAAGACAGGGGGGCACGCAGAGGGGGTCGCAATCTCCCGGCCTTCGTCACGGGACGTCCAACACTCCGGTCAACACTCCAGGACAGCAAGTCATAGGAAGACAGGGAGACGGGACAGGCGTTAGACAGCTCATGAGATTGTAGTAGGCGGACATAGCAATAGATACAAGTGGTAGGCATATATGTGAATGGAGTAGATATATGAAGTAAGCGTATTATGTGAATAGAATAGAAGTACTTAACCCAGCAATGAAACCGCGTTGACTGTTAATCTGTTAACAGTCTGTTAATCAGTTGACAGGACCACGGACAGACGGCGGTGAATAACTGATCCAATGCCTCGGAGGTGCATGTAGAGCAGTCACTACAAGCTTGGCCAAGACCCCGAGGCATCCATCACCTTGGTCAGCGCCAGGAGACGGGTACTCAGAGAGAAGGGGGAGGGAGGGGGGGGGGGGGGGGGGAGAGGGGGGGGGGGGGGGGGGAAGAGTTAGAGAGTTCCCATGTTTGTGGTGCTGCAAAGGAGCAGACATGTAGTACCCTGTAGTGCCATGTAGTACCCCGTAGTGCCATGTAGTACCCTATAGTACCCCATAGTGCCATGTAGTACCCCGTAGTATCCTGTAGTACCCTGTAGTGCCATGTAGTACCCTGTGGTGCCATGTAGAGCTATGTAAGCCATGTAGTACCCTGTAATGCCATGCAGTACCAAGTAGTACTCTGTGGTACCATGTAGTACCCTGTACCCTAACTAAACTACCCTATAGTAAACTACCCAGTGGTACCATGTAGTACCCTGTACCATAACTAAACTACACAGATTAATCTAAAGGTCAGTCCCCGACCAGGTGAGATCAAGGTAGGTTGAAGGAGAGAGAGAAAAGATGAGTCTTAAGCAGGGATTTAAAAGCTTCGACAGAGCAGGCGCCCCTGATGACGGCAGGTAATTTGTTCCACAGGTAGGGAGCGCGGTAGACAAAGGCTCTGTGGCCGGCGGATTTCTTTTTAACCCTAGGGGTCGATAGAAGCCCCGCATTTTGTGAGCGCAGAGCACGAGCGGGCGAGTATCGGGAGATGAGATCAGATAGATAGAGCGGTGCAAGCCCATTTAAAATTTTGTAGGTGAGGAGTAGCACTTTAAAGTCAGAGCGGGCTTGGATAGGAAGCCAATGTAGGGCGGACAGAACTGGTGTGATGTGATCAAATTTTCTAGTTCTAGTTAGTATCCGTGCAGCCGCATTTTGCACGAGTTGAAGATTTTTGATGCTTGAATTAGGTAAGCCTGAAAAAAGTGCATTACAGTAGTCCAGACGTGATGAGACAAAAGCATGAATCAGGGTTTCAGCATCAGCCAGAGTTAAAATGGGGCGTATTTTTGCGATATTACGAAGATGGAAGAATGCAATTTTGGTGACATTTTTTATATGTGCATTAAATGAGAGGGAGGAATCAAAAATGACTCAGAGGTTTTTTATGGTGGAGCTCTGGGATACATGACAGGTATCAAAGTTGAGGGAGATGTCCTGAAACAGGCCTCTGTGGTTTGGGGGGCCAACAATTAACATCTCAGTTTTATCTGCATTAAGGAGTAGAAAGTTTTGCGACATCCATTTTTTGACGGCAAGCAAGCAGGCCTCAAGGTTTTGTAGTTGGGAGGAATCATTTGGCTTAATAGGTATATATAATTGGGTGTCATCAGCGTAAAAATGAAAGTTTATGCCAAATTTGCGTATGATATCGCCGAGGGGTAGCATGTAAATCGAAAATAGCAAAGGGCCCAGGACAGAGCCTTGTGGGACACCACATTGCACTGGGAGGGTCTCAGATGTTAAATCATTATAGACCACGCAGTGTGTTCTATCAGTTAAATAGGATTTAAACCAAGCTAGTGCGAGACCCCGAATGCCAACATGGTTCTCAAGCCGACCTAGAAGAATCGAGTGATCGATAGTGTCAAAGGCTGCACTGAGATCAAGCAATAAGAGCACAGAGGTGAGGTTTGAGTCAAGAGAGAGCAGTAAGTCATTTGTGACTTTGGTAACCGCCGTTTCGGTGGAGTGTAAGGCTCTAAAGCCAGATTGAAATGATTCATTAAGATTATTGTTTGATAAATGGTCAGTAAGTTGCGTTGCGACGATCCGTTCTAACACTTTGGATAGGAATGGGAGATTGGAGATAGGTCTGTAATTTTTCAAGATTAGAGGGTCGAGGTTCGGTTTTTTAAGTAATGGTTTAATGACGGCTGATTTAAAGGCCAGGGGCACCACGCCAGTAGACAAAGAGGTGTTGAAGATATTGAGTAGGGCAGGGCCTAGAGTTGGGAAGAGTTTTTTGATGAGAGTTGCTGGGAGAGGGTCAAAATATAGATCATCAATTGCTGTTTATTCCCGATACACGCTATATAAAAAAATTCAACTGTATATGATCCTATACGTTATGCGTCATCATGCGCGGATGAAAGGGGGGGGGTCGTTTATAATTCTGTGATCGTCAGTAAATGCTTTATGTAGTATGGGTGATATATTGATCAGATCGGTTTGCAGTGAAATGAATGAACAATTGGGCTGAAAATAGAGTCAGCGTCCTCTTACCGTGCGTCAATGAGACTGGCGGTGAAAGATCCCAGGTATAGGACGTCGATCGCCTAGGTCCATTTCCGGTTTGTATGTCGCAATAAACGCCGAAATCATATAGATTATTAAGTTTATAAAGCGATCGATATGTACTATAGTGTCTGTCGGGAGCCTTGCGACAATATCTGACGGCCGGATGAATTTAATCGACGCACAGCAGCCATATCCTGTTTACCAGTGTAACTCGCCCGACCATGCACCAGGCGGCGGTATTGAGCCGTAGGGTCCAGCTTCAGCGCCGGAGGTGTATATATGAATTATGAATGCCATGGCGAAAAAATGAAATATTGATCTCAATATCGCTGTACAGCGTGGTCTGGTGGTAAAAGCATGGCGGGCAATACCGTTTTAAAGCGTTTCCGGTGGTGGATGTGTTAACACAATCCCGCCCGACCACGGAGATCTCCGTGTTTCGATTCCACCCATTGTGGACAGAAGCACGGATATATCCGTGGCAAGTTGTTTTGGCTTTTATTCCATTTTAATAACCTATTCAAGGTCGCCGAGCGGCACTGCAGATTTAACCTACTCTTTGAATTCGCCAACGTGCATTACCGGCCAGATCCTCTTAGGGGCGCTGTCGCGATAATGGAGTGTGCCCTGTGGCTGAACGGTGGACTATTTTTTTTTACTTTCAATGGAGTTTTCCGTTAGCTCGATTCTGGATCTGCAGCCTGTAGCTTGGATTACGTTTTGCATCGCAGATTTCACTATGCAATAAGGGGATTTATCTTCAGCCAAATGACATATCGATCTACCAGATGGCGATCGATAACGGGGAAATGCTCGGGGGATCCCACCGGCTCATGGTAAGATCTTTTTCACGTAAAGTACATCCCGATCGGGCCTTGTTTTGATAGCCATCCATCCGATCGGCCTATGTGGCTACTTAGACGAACGTGGTTATTGGTAATCAATAATAAGAAACGACGTCCCCCGCCCCCCCCCCCCCTTTCATGCATACATGTTTGAGGATCGTGCCGATCATATGCAGTTTGAGTTTTAACTGTAGCATCTGTATAACGGAAATCCCATTGGATATAACGTTATTAGCTATTAGCCCTTTATCTCGCCTCCCAGGAAATATACTAGACCAAATCCCGTATAACGCTTATATTCACGGCGCTATAAAATGAGAACGTATTGATGAACAAATTATTTCTTTAATCCATTTTGAAGGGACGGTTTATGGTCCCAATTGACAATGAGAATGGACAGATAGCAATACTATAAAGTATAGATTTAGCTCTACAAACAGCCCCACGTCTGTTTACATTTGCCGGTCCTCTAGAGATTTATTAGACGCATCCGAATGGCCCTGAATGTGTTAAGAGTGATTTTGGCAAACTGTACAAAATAAAAAAGTCCATTTCCTCATTGACGACAATGCATTCTGTGTGTTTTTCACTTCTGGTTTTCGCTCATACATTTTCACCTAGATCCCTGATTTGCACACCACCAGCTGGGATATCATTGGAAAGCGACACTCATTGGCTACAACCCTGTCCAATACTTTTCCCAATCGGCGAATGATTGACAGTTCTAGAGCCTTGGGAGTCCGGGGTGGTAATCTGACTCTGGCATGTACAAAGTCGCACACCTGACATATCGG
Source organism: Notolepis coatsorum (assembly GCF_963971535.1). Lineage (NCBI taxonomy): Eukaryota > Metazoa > Chordata > Actinopteri > Aulopiformes > Paralepididae > Notolepis > Notolepis coatsorum. Next base: position 10,895,641 of record NC_140183.1, on the reverse strand, counting down.
CATGTAACTCGAGAACCGCTGATCGGATTCTGTCGAGTGAGGTGTCATTCGAACGGCAACAAATATGGCTTTAATTCTATAAATAATATATTGTATAAAAAATGGAGACCGAGCCGCTAGACGCTCGCAAAGTTCTGTGTGCCCGTACCTCATTTTTGCATTTTTCATTTTTTTAAAGTTAGCATTTTTGTACAGGTCTCACAAGTCTGTATTTTTACTTCATTGTACTTAGGTACTTCATAATTTCATTGTACTTAGGTTGTACTTTAGTTAGTATATTGTATATTTGTATAGTGTTGGGACTTATTCCTCTTTTACTTTTTTTTACTGTATGAAGCACATTCTCAGGAGGCTCATACAGAACCAAGCATTTCACTGTAATGTACATGTACTTTATACGTGACAAATACAAAACTAACTTGAACTTGATATTCATCTATATACTGTATCATATATACAACATTCGTCTAGAGCTGGGGAATTCTTAAGTCATAGGACTTGATTGTTGATTTCATTGATAAATCGAAAAGAAAAAATGTACACATGAAATTGTGGAGAAGGACCTCTTTAAATCTAGTGCTGACCAGAGATGTGCTTATCGTGCAGAAGGACCTCTTTAGATCTAGTGTTTACCAGAGATTTAGGAAATATCTCTTTCAACATGGAAAAAATAATACAAAGTGATTGTGGGACAGGAAATTGTGTCGAACCAGGTGGCTTCCATCTTTTACGCACTTGATTTAACTTGATTAATTATTTATTCATTATTAAAGATATTTTCATTTATTTATATTTATTTATAGTTTTACACATGTACATTTGCCTAGCGCTTTCCACAGCGCTATATTCCGCACCCTCTCCCACCTGGATGAGAGCAACACCCATGTGAGAATGCTGTTCATCGACTTTAGCTCAGCATTCACTGTCATCCCCTCCAAACTCATCTCCAAACTTGGTGACCTCATGGAAACCAAGGATCTCAACATTAACCCCTCTGTCTGCTACTGGTTTCTTGACTTCCTAACCAACAGACCCCAGTTTGTTAGGATAGACAATCTCACCTCCTCCACCCTGAACACCGGCGTCCGGCAAAAACACAAGACTACACTCCTGTACATGGCACCAACACCATTATCAAGTTTGCAGATGATACAATGGTGGTGGGCCTCCTCAAAAACAACGATGAGTCTACCTACAGGGAGGAGGTTCAGCACCTGGTGGCGTGGTACGCTGACAACAACCTGGCCCTCGACACCAAGAAAACCAAGGAGCTGGTCGTGGACTTCAAGAAGACCAGAGCCAGTGTGCAATGCCCCGTCCACATCAACGGGACAGAGGTCGAGCCTCCAGCTTCAAAGTCCTGGGAGTCCACATCTCTGACCTCTCTTGGACCCTCAACACCTCATCACTAGTCAAGAAGGCTCACAAGTATCTCTTCTTCCTGAGGATTCTGGTGAACATTACCGGTGCGCCATAAATGGTAAATGGTGCATTTATATAGCTCATTTATATAGCTCATTTATATAGTGCTTTACAGTTTTGTTCCTCACATTCACCCATTCACCCACATATTCATATACCGACGGCAGAGGAAACCATGCAAGGTGCCAACGTCAAGTGTCTTGCTCAAAGACACTTCGACATGCTGACCAGGAGGAGCGGGAATCGAACCGGGAACCTTCCAATTACCAGACGACTGCTCTAACTCCTGAGCAGTCATCAGGAGTATAAACGTAATCTAACCTTATAAATCTAACCTGCTCGCATGCTCACCTCCACCCGTCACTCCGACCACATCACCCCCATCCTCCACGATCTCCACTGGCTCCCCATCATATACAGGATTCACTTCAAAATTCTACTCATCACCTTCAAAGCACCTCAACAGCCTGGCCCCCTCCTACCTCTCTGACCTCCTTCCTCACCACACACCTACCCACTGCCTCAGGTCCGCAGATGCTAACCTCCTCCCACCCATCAGGACTAAGCTCCGGAACTGGGGCGACAGGGCCTTCGCTGCAGCTGCCCCCACCCTCTGGAATGCCCTGCCCAACCATATCCTTCATGCAGACACCCCCTCATCATTTAAAAAAAGCCCTAAAAAGCCACCTTTTTACCTGTGAGGGCTGGAAAGGACTGCATGCTGCCCAACAAGCTTTTCTACTTCACGCACCTGTGAGTGGTTGGTAATTAGCTCCTCGGGAGACTATTAATACAGCTGGTTACCTTCCACTCCTTGCCAGGTCGTCTCTACACTACCTCCTATGGCCGTTTCCTGGAGTGGGTCATCGTCTTCGCTCTCTAGACTTCCACGGGAGGATCCCTATGTTCCCACTTCAGATGTAGTGCCATTTAGTTGCTACCATCTACCGCCGCGTCTCTGGGGTGAGACGTTGTGCCATCTACTGCCCTACTCTCTCTCTCCGTGGGCCTCGTTCCTGGTGTGAGACATCGTCATCGCTCTCTATGCTTCAACGGGAGGATTCCTATGTTTTCACTCCTTTTTTCGTGGGTCCTGTTTGCTGAGTTGTCCGTCGGCAGTGTTCTGTGGTGTGAGGCATCGTCATCGCTCTCTATGCTTCCACGGGAGGATGCCTATGTTCTCACTCCTTTTTCATGGACCCCTGTTTGCTGTGTTGCCCGTCTGCAAATGTTCTGGCGAGTCTGAACAGGACCAGACTCAGAACTTTCATTTCATTCATGGACTCTAAAAGATTCACCTGTGTATTTTAAGTTCTCCCTTAAAGGGACAGTGCCGCTTTTTTGTTGTGAATAAATTATGCCCTTGTTTTGGCTAACTCTGATTACCTGTCTGTGTCGTGCAATTGGGGTCGCATTACAATCCCTAACATTACCCTTGCCTTCAGGCCTTGAACTCCTTCCTCTCTCACCTTTTGTATAATCTTACATTTTTTTCTACTAAAACTGTATTGTTTATTTTGCTCTGTAAAGTGTCTTTGAGCATTCGGAAAAGCACTATACAAAATGTATGTGTTATTATTATTATAGGAGGACAAAAAACACATTGCATTCTGACAACGATGTAGGCAGACAACTGTAGAAGGAGAAACGCCCAGGAGGGCGCTATAGAACAATAGGTTATGTATATAACCTAGTTATATGAGTACTGGCTGAGCGTCTTGCTCTTTCGCCATCGAGATATACCTCATCTCCAGTACCTACTGTACTTCATTGACGAAAACAAATGCACCCATGCACCTGACCAGGCCCCGCCCCAGTGTCCTCCTATAAGGGCACCAGGCGTGGTCATACTCGCCCTTCCTCTGGAAAAGTTTCCATCAGAACCCCCCCCCCAAGGGACCTCAGGGCACGCTAAGAGCAAGACGCTCAGCCAGTACTCATATAACTAGGTTATATACATAACCTATCGTTATATAGTCGTACTGGCGAATCGCGTTTTGCTCTTTCGCCATCGAGATATGGGGACAGAGCAGACGTGAGGACCGACAAATGCACCCCCTGAGGACCCGTAAGCCCACATCAGGGGGGAGGGGAGTCCCGTCACCCCCCCTTCCTAGTGAAGAGGGGGCGGCAGTCAACTCCACCCAAGTGCGAAAAAGAGGGAACTAGAAACCTCTAAACGCACAGCACAGGCGGGACCACGTGTGACACAACACCTTGTGGTCCACACCCACACATCCCTGCTAACCCACCGAAGGTGGGAAGCAGGGGAGGTTCCAGACCTCAGAACCGCCTGGGAGACAGAACCCCCGGTCATGTCCATGAGGTAAAACCTTACGAAGGGACCCGGGGAGGACCATGAGGCCGCAGCACAGATGTCCTCCACCGAGGCCCCTCCTAACAGGCCAGCCAACGTGTAGCAAAGGGCAATGCCCTCGCACAACCAATGGGACAGGCGCTGTTTCGACAGTGCCTTACCAGTGCGAGAGCCACCGCAACAGACAAAAAGTTGATCGGTAGCCCTGGGGCCCTGAGTACGGCTGAGGTAAATCCCCAAAGCCCGGACCGGACATGACAGGTGAAGGCTCGCCTCTAACTCACTAGCGTGAGGAGGCGAATGAAACGCCTGAACCATAATATCCCTGGAGCGAAAGAGCGAATCCGCCCATTTTTGCCCCCCTGTGCCCCAGTACAGTGTTTGGTCTAGTCGATACGCCCCTGCTACGGATTACCAGACGACTGCTCTACCTCCCGAGCCACTGTCGCCCCGTACTCATGAGACTAATGCCCCTGTAATATAAAGGGAGGCCAGGATCATTCAATATGGGATAATACCATATGAGATACATATGAATTGAATAAACTTACCGTTGCAGGCAACACCATGGGATCTTTAAGAACTTCATCATGAAGGACCTCCATTTAATTTTTTTTACCTTTTCAGTATCTCATGTAACTTCTTCTAAAGTAAGATTACCATTTAAACGTTTGTAATCTACCCATCCTGGTCCGTCATCCTCTCAAGTATATATTTGGTATTGTTTATGCTGCCCAGAGTAATCTCATCGAAAACTGAAATACTTTTCAAATGTTTTATTTCAGACCTTTATTTAAACTCGAAAGGCAACTGAGGTGTCCCCCGTTTACAGTCACATGGAGCTAAAACATACAGAGTTAAAACATACAGAGTTAAAACATACAGAGTTAAGCAAAACATACGGAGTTAAAACATACAGAGTTAAAACATACAGAGTTAAAACATACAGAGTTAAAACATACAGAGTTAAGCAAAACATACAGAGCTAAAACATACAGAGTTAAAACATACAGAGTTAAGCAAAACATACAGAGTTAAAACATACAAAGTTAAAACATACAAAGTTAAAACATACAGAGTTAAAACATACAGAGTTAAAACATACAGAGTTAAAACATACAAAGTTAAAACATACAGAGTTAAAACATACAGAGTTAAAACATATAAAAGTTAAAACATACAGAGTTAAAACATACAGAGTTAAAACATACAGAGTTAAAACATACAAAGTTAAAACATACAGAGTTAAAATATACAGAGTTAAGCAAAACATACAGAGTTAAGCAAAAAAAGGCATATACAGTCACAGGATATAATATAACAATAAGATAACAAAATAAAGTGAGGATAACAATCAATTAAAACACGTACAACTTGATTGACAAAGGTTGGCGATCAAGGTTTTAAACTTTGCAACAGAGGGGAGAATCTCAAGCTTTAAGGACTGTTGGAGTTCATTCCATGAGCTAGAGGGGCATCATAGCAAAATGCTGATTTACCAGCCAGTCACTAGAACAGGTTCCATAGGTTCCAAAATTCCATTCCAATAATGATGTAGTATAAGGGCTTGTGTCCATAGCGGATGTTTTATGAGTTGTCAGCTCCTTCCTGTCATTCATTTCTATGCTGGAGACGCGACAAGCGCGCTCCTTTTCCCAGCCCCGCGCCTCGCGTTTATGAGCTCTCGACGGCAGCGTTTTTGGGGCGGAGCGCTCTCAGCGCATAAAGTTGAAACTAGTTCAACTTTTGGAAAGGAGCGCGCTCATCAAGGTAATCAACATCGAGGAAGGGGTGGAGCCGCGGCAGTCGCGAGACCCAGGAAAACGCTCTGAGCTTCTTTTTTTTTTTTTTTTTTCAAAGCGGTCCGCCTTGAAAAAAACGTCTGCTATGGACACAAGCCCTAAGGAGGTAGCTTACCAATAATGATGTCGTATAAGGAGGTAGCTTACCAATAATGATGTCGTATAAGGAGGTAGCTTACCAATAATTATGTCGTATAAGGAGGTAGCTTATCAATAATGATGTAGTATAAGGAGGTAGCTTACCAATAAGGGCCTTAAAAATGAACAAATACCAGTGTTTTGTTGCGCCTCTCCATCAGTGAGGATTTTGGTACTTATGGAACCCGTTGTAGTGACTGGCTGGTCCTTAAGTATTGTTAGGTAATTATTAGGTATCATTAGGTAATCTTACTTCCATACTGTAGGTATTTAAAAGACTTAACATTTCTTAGGGCTCAACATTTCTTAGGGATTGATTTCACTCCAGAACTGCTGTGGATTGTTGCACTGAAGCTGTTCTAAATGACTCCAGTTCGATGTCTTCAGAAGGAGGAAGAGGAGGAGGAGGGGAGGAAGACGAGTGATGAACGTTGGCATAGACGGCGTTCTCCTGATTGGTCGAAAGGTTGAAACCCCTCCCACTGGGTCCAGCGACGTCGTCATACACAGCCTGCCAGAAGAGAACATGAATAGAGATGTTGGGTGAACTATCCCTTTAGTGTTCAGGGTCATCTTGAGAAGTGATAGAGATGTTGGGTGAACTATCCCTTTAGTGTTCAGGACCATCTTGAGAAGTGATAGAGATGTTGGGTGAACTATCCCTTTAGCGTTCAGGGTCATCTTGAGAAGTGATAGAGATGTTGGGTGAACTATCCCTTTAGTGTTCAGGGTCATCTTGAGAAGTGATAGAGATGTTGGGTGAACTATCCCTTTAGTGCTCAGGACCATCTTGAGAAGTGATAGAGATGTTGGGTGAACTATCCCTTTAGACTATTTTGTTTCCCACGACAGATTTAACTTAAATGCTTTTACTAAAAAGATACACAGACTGATGACATTAAAGCAAAATATAGTAGTAAGTTGATATTACTGTAACTGTATTACTGATCTTTTATATTACCTTTATATTCATCTGTGTTTAAACTATTGATTTTAACTGATGTAACTCAACATTGTTGAAATGAGGGCAACCTCAACTGATTTATCAGGTATAATATAAAGGTTTTTAATGAAAATCTACTAATGTAAGTAATGTCTGTCTGTCTGTCTGTCTGTCTGTCTGTCTGTCTGTCTGTCTGTCTGTCTGTCTGTCTGTCTGTCTGTCTGTCTGTCTGTCTGTCTGTCTGTCTGTCTGTCTGTCTGTCTGTCTGTCTGTCTGTCTGTCTGTCTGTCTGTCTGTCTGTCTGTCTGTCTGTCTGTCTGTCTGTATGTATGTCTGTCTGTCTCAGAGTAGATCCACTGATCATGTAGTCAGTCTGCTCTTTTTAAATGCAAAGCACGTGATAGACCTGCAGCAATACTAACTAATTCGCTTGATCACTCAAGGTTTGCGACTCTGCCCCTGGTGGTGGCTCACAGGCATGGCACTCTGTGTAAAACCAGTTCAATCTATGGGAGAAATGCTTCGTGTCTATAACATACTGGGTGTCCTTCCTTGTTCACCAGTACCCTGCTTCAACACACACACACCTCAGCTGCTTACATTGACTCACATTCACAGCTTGAAGCTGCCCGTGTCAAACAGTCCTCTACTGTCACTGAACTGTTGAGGCTTAAGTGCCTTGCTCAAGGGCACTTAAAAGGTGGGTATTGGGAGACAGGAGAGTGTTATTTATTCACTGGCTCCACTCAGAACTTTTCCTACCAGACAGGGGATTGAACTGGCGACTTCCCGGTCACAAGCCCACTCCTCTCTAACTACCGCTGCCCCCTGCTGGGACGTTGTTGAAGTTCTACTCACCTCTTCGTCCACAGAGTTCCTGTGTTTCCTCCTGTCAAATAAACACAACAGCAAAGTTACGGAAGAGAGAAATACAGTGGAGCTTTAGCTGCTGCTGACCTTACAGTTCATAGGGATGTACAGTAACTATGGCTCCTGTATTTGTAGTACAATATTGAGCTACTTGAACTTGGTTTGAGTTTGTGTTTTTACGCTACTATCTTCCAGAGGAAATATTGTACTTTTTACAACATGTTTATTAAAGGGATTTCCCACCACTGAATATATAACATATAATATATAACTTGTCTTTATTAAAAATGTCACCTCGTCCCTGATCCGCAAAGCACTCAATCATACATGACCCAGGTCCCCCTTCCTTCTTGTCGTAGGTATAGACTACCCATGTGGAGAAAGACCTTCCTTCTAGTCGTAGGTATAGACTACCCATGTGCAGAAAGACCTTCCTTCTAGTCGTAGGTATAGACTACCCATGTGCAGAAAGACCTTCCTTCTAGTCGTAGGTATAGACTACCCATGTGCAGAAAGACCTGTTTCAGCAAAAGCTTTGTTCCCATACAAGCTTTAAAGCGGACCGAGGGACGTTGCGCGACGGTTAGCAGTCAAGCTAAGTCGTGCACAGGTAGGGCCTGCGCTATCAGGCATTGATACTAGCATGAGTAATACTGCTCGTTGTCCCGTGAGACAACCGAGTGATGTATTGGCGCGAGGGGCAGGATATTTGGAAAAACATGGTCGTCATGACTCTTTTTTGGGTGTTTTTCCAACTATCCTAGAGCGCGCGGCTAATGCTAATGCTACAATGCTGGGACGCCGTTCCCTTGTTCCCCGCCGAGGGCTGTCTTACTAAAAGGTCTTCCCTCCTCTTAACCATTCATGCTGACGGTCAATCGGTGTCTAATGTTGGGGGTTTAACAGGGGCTTGTTTACCATTTACATGGGTGGATGGGCTGAGGCTCAGGGCAGGTGTGCTTTTTGTGAATCTATGAATTGAAAATGGGGGTCCCTGGTGTGGACAGGACTGGCGTTTTTTCTCTGGTCTGCAGGGCGCCAATAACGTCGTACAACGTGTTTCAAGGTCATGCTAATTCTGCCAAACCACGGCGTACGACGTTATTGATGTCATATTTAATTTTTTCGCCATGGTATTCATAATTCCCTCACCCAGCCTCGGCTGATACAGTGGGAGCCTGCACAACTCTGCAACGCTTCAAAACTGCCGCCTGGTGGATGATCGGCGAGTTACAACCGGAAATGGATCTCTGGTGATCTCCGTGCATCTGGCAAATGCGTTTGGCACTCACATATTGTTGCTGGACTCTAGACACACATCCGTGTATATGGATCGCTGCCATAACTCAATAATCGATATGATTTGAGCGTTTATTATTATTATACAAACCGGAAATGGATCTAGTAGATCGCCGTCAAATAAGTGGGATCCTTTTCCTCCAGTCTCATCGGCGAACGGTAAGAGGACAGTAACGATACTTTCAGCGTGTTTGTTTATTATTTTTAATGCAAACTGCTCTGATCAATATATCACCCATACTACATAAAGCATTTACTGACAATCACGGAATTATAAACGACCCCCCCCCCCCGTTCATCCGCGCATGATGAGTCATAACGTTTAGGATCATGTACAGTTGAAATTTTTAATATAGCGTGTATCGGCAACAAACGGCAGTTGATAATCTATATATGCGTTTATGCCTATAACTCACGTTCTAGGAATTACTGCAGAAAACGATAAAAACATATTTATATTCTAGACGGTATTTTCATATGAATGAAAAAGTATAACGTTCCTACATCCTGAACGATAGATAATCGATGTTGAATGGGCCATAGTAATGTCAATTTAGCAACACAATTTAAAAAGTTATAGCCCTGCAAAGAAGGTGAACATCTCCATAGGCTTAGAGTGGTGGCAGAGAGTGGTTGAGACGGGCAAACTCCGTGGCAGTTAATGTGTTAACAATTGTGTGTATGGGCTAGTCCATTCTGCAATATGTTAATAAATAGAGTTTTCGTTCATTTATTCATTATCATTCATTATTCATGGGTGCACACCACAGTGGAGGTTGTTGCATGCCTACTAGTGAGGCAGTGCTTCACTAGTAGTAGACTTTTGGTCTGCAGCCATCACTAGTGTTCCGTGCTTAGTGAAGCAGGTGGCATCAGTCCTTTGCCTCTGACATGGTGGAACGGTGTCCGGCCCGGCCGACGCCATGAGGCGAGTCGGCCCGGCAGGTGGCTGGTGGGCTGATGAAGCCTATACAGCTGCGGTATAGAATTAGCAGCGACTGGCAACAAAATGGTGTCGGGTGGTGGGGCCTTAGGGCCAGCCGACGTCAAAACATCGCGCAAGGTTTTGAGGTTATTCAGCTTTTGACCTAGCCGCAAGGTATAACCGCAGGGAGGGCTAGGATGCTGTCAACGCTTGTTCACAGTCATCTTTGGTTGGAACAGTCTCCCCTTGAGGAGGAGAGAAGGCTTCCCCTCCTCAGGGCTCCCCTCTCCGCAGAGGGACTTTTGGTCTGTCCGCAGGAGCGTGGGCGGTATTTGACCTAGGCCCCACACCGCCCCACACCGCGCAGCCAGAGGTGAGGGCACGGCCTCGCCAGCGGCCATGTTTCCCCCGCCTGAGGTACCCTGGGCACAAAGACAACAGGTGATCACAAGGCAGACAGCCTCGGCGGCCGAGGGATCGGCTCCATTAGATGAGCACGCCCTAAAAAACTGTCGGCGTCTAGCTGTGTCTAGCACGCTCTCCGGTCACTCCCCTCCCCCCAACACCAGCGGGATACGGGCTCTGATTTGTCCTTTTTGGCTGTGGGCCGCGTGTTTTCAGTGAAGCGCAAGCGGCCCCACGTTTCGCTTCTCATGGGGACAGGGGACCAGTTGCTAGCTAGGCCTGGGTCTGCCTGTGAGAATGCTGTGCTGTCAAGCGGCTCCCACGACACACGTTCTGCGTCTGTGTTTGGTGAGCCTGGTGTTGTGTCTGTCGACGGAAAAGGTTGTCAGCGGGGGGAACTCGAGGCCCAGGAGGTCGCAGTGAGGCTAAAAACCGTGTCCCAGGTCTCTCGTGACTACAGCTTATACCAATAACCATGAACGGAATCTGCTACTCTCTCAACACTCCTGCGGCAGCCGAACAGTTCTACCAAAAGAACATAGCATTTAAGACGACGGAGGCTGAGAGGATGGCTGCCAGAAGAGCTAATAGCTAATAGCCTGGGAGTCGGGACCTATATCCCAGACACAGACTTGCTCTCTTTCATCTGTGTACACCCACTACTATCAACATTACACATGGATACAACAAGGACAAGACCACGTTCACTTAAAAAGGTAATGTTAGTATGAAAAGAAAAGAAACAGACGAGTACTAACACTGAGATTGACCCTGCTATAAGTTATGAATCCCTTTAGCGCTTTAAGTGCACTAAAACATCGTAATGACTTTTTATTTTTCATATAATGTTGGGTACATGCTCAGTAGAGTTAGAACGCTCCCAGTCTTAGGGGCTGTGATATTTTATTACCACACTTTATGCACCTGCGGTGGCAGGTTCGCTAAGCTAATGTTGTTAGCCGAATGCTCTGATGGGGGCCGCCATTTTAAGTGACGTCAGCGATCTACGGTACGACTCGAGGGACAAAAGGGAATGTGTGTGTGACGTGTGTGAAATTTGTACAGTAGGTCCCAGTAAGAATTGCAATTGTTGGTTAAAAAAAAAGAAGCAATTTAAATCAGAATATGTTCCATTCCATGTCTGACTATTTCTGAATCTATTGACCATTTCAAGGAATGTTTGGTTACTATTGTATTGGGCTTATAGCCTTCTACTGAACTTATTGTGAATCAGCTGATAGGGTTTGGGCTAGACTATACTTAATAAATAGAATTGCATTATTTACAACATAAAAATATAAAATGCCTTTTTTTCATTAGCGAAAACTAGACAAAAATCATCAGTTTTCTGCAACTAAATCTAGACAAAAACAAAAAAGACAAAATCGAGACTAACACTGACTAAGACTAAAATGCTCAGACATTTAGTTGACTAAAACTGACTAAACGAAAAATAAATGCAGATGACTAAATATGATGAAAACGAAAAAGGAGCACTTGACACATGACTAAGACTAAAACTAAAATGAAAATAGCTGCCAAAATTAACACTGCCACACGCCTTGCATGTCCAGCTGCAGAGCAGGCTATCCTCAGCAGTCCATGCCGGGAAGATGTTCAGTGGGGGAGCTTATGTCACCAAGTGTGATGGCCGCTCTCCCCGTATCAGACCGGCCCTTTCTGTCGGGGTCCCCCCTTGGGTGCGATTGCCTCGTTGGTAGTGTCAGGGTGCGATATCCCGGCTCCGTGAGACGCCCTGCTCGCGCGGTTGGCGAGTCCAGGGTTGGCAACACACAGCGGGAGGGACCGGGCCTCCTATCTACGGTTCCTGGCGGACCAGCGCCAGTTGGCGGCAGGTGCGCTTTGGGTGAGCGGCGTTTTCCTCCCGGTATTCTCTGGTGCCCGATAAATCGGGGGGGGGGGGGGTCAGACCCATACTGGACCTGTCATGGAAGGTTCAGAATGTTGACCGTCTCCCACCTGTTAGGCGCTGTCAGGTGGGGGACTGGTTCACCTCCATAGACCTGTAGGATGCGTATTCGCATCCCGATCTTCCATCCTAGGACATACCTACGCTTCCTTTGCAGGGTTTAGCGTACGGGTACCAGAGGCTGCCGTTCGGCTACTCTCTGGCTCCCCGCATCTTCAAGTGCATGGAGACCGCGCTGGGGCCTCTGCGTCGTCGGGGTTTACGAATTTTATTCTACCCTGGACGACGTTCTGGTCCTCGGCCGGTCAGGGAAGGTCGCCAGGTCTCATACCAGGCAGGTGGTGGAATTCCTCACCAGCCTGGGTTTTGCTGTAGTCAACGGGTGGAGTACTTGGGCTTATTTCTAAGCTCAAGGTCTATATGGGCATCCCTCTCACTCTGTGGTCCCTCTTGGCCTCCTCTTCATGAGGAGGATACAGAGGTGGTTTTTTCCAGTATGGAAATGCACCCGGTGAGAGACAAGTGGAAGCGGCTGAAGGTTCCTATGTCAGTACTGGGGGACCTCGTCCTCTGGGGAGGGCCTGGTGCCCTCGCCAGCGGGGTCCCCGTGTCACACGTCACAGTCTTCACCGACGCCTCCCTCATGGGATGGGGGGGGGATGTGTCGGGTCAACGCAGTAGGGGGCAGCTGGCAAGACCATGCTGCCCGGTCTGCGCTACATTCAATGTGTTGGAATTGAAGGCAGTCCTTCTGGTCCTCAAACGGCTCGGCCACCTTGTGGTGGGCAAGCATGTTTTGATCAGGACGGACAACACGACGTCAGCGTTGTATATTGACAGACACGGAGGAGTGCGCTCCCCCCGTCTGCACCGGGCGGCGGTCGGGCTCTGGCTATGGGCGTTTCTCCATCTGCGCAGACTGAGGGCTTTTCCACATCCCCGGCAGGGAGAATGTGGGTGCAGATATGATGTCGTGGGGCGGTCCTCACCCTGACGAGTGGGGATTACGTCCAGACATAGTCGGACAGGTCTGGGACCGATTCCGTGGCCGCCCGGGATTCTGTACGCATTCCCTCCCATACACCTGATAGCTCAGCTGTTGGGGCGGGTACGTCAGGAGCGCGGGACTTTGATCCTGGTCGCGCCGGGCCGTGGCTCAGCTGTGTGGTTCCCGGCCCTGATTCAGCTCTTGGTGGCCCCGTCGTGGCCTGTTCCGTGATCACCGCGGGCCCTCTCTCAGGCACGCGGAACTCTGTTCTGCCTCCTGTTCTGGGGAAGCCTCTAGGCTTGGCTGCTGAAAGGATGAATCTGGTGGGGATGCGTCTTGACTCTTCTGTGGTTAACGCCATCCGGAACGTGCGCGCTCCGTCCACTACCGCGGCTTACGCTGGGAAGTGGCGTATGGTCGAGAGTGGGGGGCAGAACATTGTTCAGCCACCCTCTCGTGGGACGTTCTTGCTTGATACACGGCGGCTCAAGCCTGTGGAACGATCTCTGTCCCCGAGTCGGGACCTCCAACTGTTCTGGAAAGGCTGTTGGGGGCCCCGTTTGGCCTCTTGAACAGGCGCCATTGGATCGTTTGTCTTACAACCATGTTCTTTTTTTGGGCCAGCACCTCCGCTAGATGTGTGGCTGAGCCATGTGCTCTCTCGGTGCGGCCTGAGTGCCTGTCTGTTCGGGCCGATAACGGGGCGACTCTGAAGCCTAATCCGGTCTTCGTGCCAAAGAATATCCAGAGCTCTTTTCGCTCCAGGGATATTGTGATTCAGGCGTTTCATCCTCCTCCTCACACTAGTGGGTTGGAGTAGAGCCTTCACCTGTCATGTCCTGTCCGTACACTGGGGGTTACCTTAGTCGCATGCAGGGTCTCAGGGCTTCCGATCAACTGTTGTTTGTTATGGTGGCCCTTGCGCTGTCCAAGCAGTGCCTGTCACATTGGTTATGCGAGGGCATTGCCCTTTGCCACACGTTGGCTGGACAGGTTCCCCCCGGGGGCATCAGGGCGCACTCCATTTGTGGTGTGGCGGCCTCTGCTGCCCTGTTAAGGGGGGCCTCGGTGGAGGACATCTGTGCTGCGGCCTCCTGGTCCTCCCCGGGTCCTTTTGTTAGGTTTTACCTCATAGACATGACTGGGGGTTCTGTCTCCCAGGCGGTTCTGAGGTCTGGGACCTCTCCTGCATCCCGCCATCAGGTGGGCTAGCAGGGGTGTGTGGGTGTGGACCGCGGGGTGCTGTGTCACACGTGGTCCCGCCTGTGCTGTGCGTTCAGGGGTGCCTGGTTCCCCCTTTTTTCGCACTTTGGTGGAGTTGACTGCCTCCCCCCCTTCGTTAGGACGGGCGGGTGGACGGGACTCCCCTCCTCCCTGGCTGGGGCTTACGGGCCCTCAGGGCGTGCACTTGTCGGGCCACGCGTCCGCTCTGCCCCTTATCTCAATATGGCAGAGCGAGACGCGATAGCCAGTAATGAGATATAACGAAAGGTTATTTCATAACCTAGTTATATGAATACTGGCTGAGCGTCTCGCTCTTAGCGCTCTGAGGTCCCTTGGATGTTTTTCCACTTATGGAAATCGAACTGGGAAGGGTGAGCGTGACCATTTCCGGCGTTATATAGGGAGACGCATGGGAGTGGCTTGGTCACGTGCAAGTGGGTGCATTTGTTTGTTTTGTGTGCACGCTAGGTGCGTGGAGATAAGAGGTTATCTCAATATGGCAGAGCGAGACGCTCAGCCAGTATTCATATAACTAGGTTATGAAATAGCCTTTCGTTTCCTACTGTTTCCTACTGTTTCCTGCACCTACTGTGATAAACAAATGATGATGATGATAACACATTAGCTATCTTCATCACTTCTTAAAACAGTAATAGACACAATTATGTTGTGTGACGATTTGTAGACCATTGACCAACCACTCACCTACCCTCCCAACCCACTATCACACGCACGCACGCACGCACGCGCACAATTGGTCACACACACACACACACACGCACGCACGCACGCACACACACACACACACACACACACACACACACACACACACACACACACACACACACACACACACACACACACACACACACACACACACACACACACACACACACACACACATATGCACATTGTAACTCACCAAATGAAGAAGGTAACTAGGGAGACCGTCAGCACCACGAGGACAGTGATTCTAACTGAGTTAGCTAGAATAAGGAAACCTGAGGAGAAAAAGACAGTTTAAAGCTGCAAGACTGGAAGACTGGCACCCTGTGGCAGTGAGAGGTAAGTGCACCTTAACCTCTTAAGCACTAGCCATATTTTCAGAAAATGGAAGATTGCTCCAAAAATGGCCACTGAGCTCATTCAGCACCTTCTTGAGATCAAGTGTACCAAAAAGATCTAAGCAAATTAATAAAGGGCAGATGATTTACAGGTTTTTTTTGTAGATACAGTACTGAATTTTGCCACCCGGATACAAATTGAAATATGACTATATAATATAGAATATCAGGCCTATAAATTACCTTATTATGGCTAAGTCATACATCTATGGATCGGGCCAAATCTCCTCTTTCCAATGGCAGAGTTAGATCTGGATTTAGTACTGCACCAGGCGCCCGTTACAGGGCAGCAAATACCATGAACGAAATCTACTGTAAGTACAGTTACTTTTGTATATTATGTCCATAGCTCCGTATTCACCAGATTGCAACGCGTTCTTTTTGTGGACGTTCACAGAAAGGTAAATAAACAATATACGTTGTATTTCATGGCAATAATTACATTCAGGTTTGTTCGACCCGTGAGATACAGTATAAACATGAAAACACTTAAAATCATTGTTCAACAAACGTAGCGCTGAAAATATACACTTTGACTGCTGTTTTGATTGGTCTTTATTCTTGGCTACATTTGAAAAAGAAACGCAACATTAATTAATACGGAATGTATTGATCTTTTTATGACGTGAAATTAATTTTCGATCGGGCTCAAGGGGTTTTTAAGAGAAAACCAGGTAACTTTGGGGACTGTTTTACATTTGTGTCGTTCACATTTTCTGCTCTATATTAGACCGTAGCATTTTAGGTTTTGTGGTGCTGGTTGTACAAGAAGAGCTTGTATGGACAGCTTGACTGTGTTTCAGTGCTGGGAGGGTTTCCTCAATAGTATGTACATTATAACAGTATAATATGTTATTATGTATATTATATTATTATATATATATTATAACAGTAGAATATACAGTATGTACATTATAACAGTATAATAAACAGTATGTACATTATAATAGTATAATATACAGTATGTGCATTATAACAGCAGAATATACAGTATGCACATTATAACAGCAGAATATACAGTATGTACATTATAACAGCAGAATATACAGTATGCACATTATAACAGCAGAATATACAGTATGTACATTATAACAGCAGAATATACAGTATGCACATTATAACAGCAGAATATACAGTATGTACATTATAACAGCAGAATATACAGTATGTTCATTATAACAGTATAATAAACAGTATGTACATTATAACAGTATAATATACAGTATGTACATTATAACAGTATAATAAACAGTATGTACATTATAACAGTATAATATGTTATTATGTATATTATATTATATGTATATTATTATATGTATATTATAACAGTAGAATATACAGTATGTACATTATAACAGTATAATAAACAGTATGTACATTATAATAGTATAATATACAGTATGTGCATTATAACAGCAGAATATACAGTATGCACATTATAACAGCAGAATATAGAATAGAATGGTATTTTCTAGAAGCAGCCTACAATGCAGATTAATTATTCAAAGAATCAGTACCATAGGCGGTCAGGTGGTGTAGCGGAGATTGCGCTCGTCACCAATGCAAGAGGCTGCGGTCTCGACTCCCGGAGTCAGCATTGCTTGAGGCTTGGGCTGATTGTCATACTAACCCGCTTGGCTGGGTTAGGGGGAGGGCAAGTCATGGGTGGGAATCTGGCGTTGTGGACAGCGACGCCTACAGGTCAGGTCTGGGCGCTTGCTCAGCGGAGGCAGGACTTGATGAAGGCAGCGTGACCTGACCTCCCACGTTTTACACTTCACCAATGAGAGTCCTCGCTGCCAGGTGAAAAAAGAGTCACTGGCTGTCGCCGCGCGTGTTGGAGGAAGCATGCGCACAACAACCAGGTAGGGGAGGGGGGGAATTGGCACAACGACTAAATTGGGACGGGGAGAAAACAGAGACAAATCGGAGAAAGAGAGGATGTAAAAAAATAAAATAAAAATAATCAGTACAATTACTTACATTAAAATAAAATCAAATATATATATATATTTTTTATCTTTTCTCCTCCTATTTTCTGTATTTTACTCCCATCCCAATTTAGTCATTATGCCAATTCCCCCCTCCCCTTCCTGGTCGTTGCGCGCATGTGCCCCCCACTGGTCGGTCTAGAGAGCCCTGAAGTCTATCACATGCTTCCTCCGATACATAGGAGACAGCCAGCAGCCTCTTTTCACCTGTCAGCGAGGACTCTCATTGGTGAAGTGTAACGCGTGGGAGGTCACACTACCTTCACCATTTCCCTCCCTCGCTGTGCAGGCGCCCTGACCGACCTGTAGGAGTCGCTGTTTACAACGACCAGATTACCACCCACCGGCTTCCCTCCCGCTGACACTGCCAATTGAGCCAGTATGACGACCGGCCAAGCCGGAGGCACCGCTGACAGCCGGATTCGATACCAGTGTCTCTGCAGTGGTAGACAGACGCTTAGTCCGCTGTGCTACCTGGCCGCCTAAAGTCAAATATTTCTTATAGACCTTATAAATTCTGCACATGGCAGCTAGACCGACATACTTCCATGTCATTCAACGTGTGGGCTGCAGTACACCGCCGAACCACTAGGTGGCTGTGCTGCGTTGTGTTTTACAAATGGCCATATTTTCAGACTTCCTCGGCCAGTCTTTCTTCGATTTGGTCCATGTTTGGAACGTAGTTGATCATGATCGATGATGGAACGCTGCGATTATAAATGGTAAATACGAAAGTACGTCAGGCCCAGCCCAGGGCAGCGGCCAATCACAGCTCTGTGCCATCCACATCAAGGTCAACTTTATTTATATAGTTCATTTAAAACCAACCCAAGTTGCACCAAAGTGCTTTACAATATAAAAACAGAGAAATACAAAAAATACAAAATGCATTATACACAAAATCAAAAGATAGAATACGACCGGGGATGTATGTGGGCAGACCTAATTTGCAGTGGAAGACTGTTCCACAACTTAGGGGCAGCCACCGCAAAAGCTCGGTCACCTTTTGTTTTCAACCTAGACCTTGGGACATCTAAAAGTAGTTTGTTTGATGACCTCAGTGCTCTAGCAGGGGTGCAAACATGGAGGAGTCCAGCTAGGTACTGAGGGGCCAGACCATTCAATGCCTTAAACACAAACATCACAATTTTAAAATCAAGCCTGAAGCGAACAGGGAGCCAGTGCAGGGAAGCCAGTACTGGTTTAACTAATGTGTTCACGCTTCTTTGTGCAGCAGTGTTCTGCACTAGCTGTAGGCGTCGCAGGGAGAGCTGGTCTAGACCCACATACAGGGCATTGCAGTAGTCCAGCCTAGATGGATAACCCTCTCCAGGTCATTGGGAGAGAGGTAGGGCTTCACTATATACAAATATAAAACACTAGACACTCACTCTGGTGTTTCTGCCCATCCAGTGACTTCTCAGTAGAGTTCTTCCCCCCCAGAGAGTTGGTGGCCTGACAGAGGTAGCGTGCTCCAGTCAGAGAGCGCTCCAGAGGGTCCAGAGACAGCACCTGTGCTGACCCTACCAGGACCAGGGGGCTGGAGCCTGGAGGTCCAGTCCTCCGGTACCAGGTGTAGCTGCCTGCTGCTGGGTTAGCATCACTGCTGCAGGTCAGGTTCACACTGCTGCCTTCCTCCAGGCTGCCTGAGGGACTGACCTCCACCAACACACTCCCTGGAGGATCTGGGGGTGCAGAACCAATGTTACAACATTTACTAAATACTTTCTCTGAACAACGACTACTCTGACTTAGGATTCGTGACACAAAACTATACAACAAATGATGAAACTGTTGAAAGTTGATTAGGGAGGGCTGCACGTGAGCAGGGAGGATAACGGTCTAGATCAGGGGTCAGCAACCTTTTTGACATGAAGTGCCTGTTTGAAATATAGTTGTAACTAGTGTGCCATATCAACAATATTCCATGCATCGTAAATCTTTTTTCTCATAATCAGGTATTTTTAATGATAATTTTTACATTATTACATCATTATTGTTATTGTTATTATTAACAATATTATTATGATGGTTGTATCAACCCTAAATCTGAGTTGGGGCAGGGGTGCAATGCAGACAAACAGTTTTGCTTTACTGAGCTCCGTTATCTGGGGTAGTAGTTGGTCACTTTAAGCTGCACACCGGAGCATCTTTTAATCCAGCTGTTTGCTGTTCTCTGATATTTTCTGACATTTCGTTGATGCGTGGCTCGACACTTCGAGCTGACATGGGGATATCTTTTATCCTTGATTTGATTGTCTCTTTGTTTGGCAAGCCTTCAAACAAAACATCTGAGCTACAGAGAAAAGCCTCCTTGATATACTCGACTTACAAAAAATAACCTGTGGGAGGATTTCAACAAGATAAATGCGACAACAGTGCAAAATATTTCACTATAATATTACAAAGCAAAAAGAAAATATATATATATATATATATATTTTTTTTAATGCTGCCCCCTGTGCCTATGCGGGCACGCGTGCCTATATGGTTGCCTACCCCTGGTCTAGATCATTTTGTATGGCATTCTGTAGTTATGTACTGTTACTTAGAGTTACTGAAACTCTGTTACAACGTTTAATTAATTACTGCCTATATCTGCAATGGTAAAATATAAAATAAAATGTGAATGAAACATTCTTATCTACGGCAGCTTTAACTTACACAGGACATCCAATGTAACATTCTTATCTACGGCAGCTTTAACTTACAGAGGACATCCAAGTGATGCTGTGATGACTTCTGGGAGCCGTGTTTATTCTCCGCCTGGCAGGTGTAGAGGCCAGAGTCTGCAGGAGACACGTTCACTTTCACCAGCTGACGCCCGGTAGAAACAGGGCTACTGTCTCTGTACCAGGTGTAGATGTGTACTGATGGGTTGGCCTCACTGCTGCAGGACAGAGTCACATTCATACCCCGGACCACCTGCTCTGGATCAACAGAGATGCTGGTTTTCTGTGGGCCGTCTGACAAAGACAACAGGTGTATGATATTCATTAATGTTGTAGGGAAGCCATGTAATTAAACCTCTATCGTCATGTAATTCAACCTCTATCATCATGTAATTAAACATCACCTCTATCGTCATGTAATTCAACATCATCTCTATCGTCATGTAATTAAACATCACCTCTATCATCATGTAATTAAACCTCTATCATCATGTAATTAAACCTCTATCATCATGTAATTAAACCTCTATCATCATGTAATTAATTAATATTTCCGAGTGAGTCTGTGGCTCAAGGGTTCCAGATGATTTAATAAAGTTTGAAATATTTTATATATAATGTTTATATCATATATAATATAGAATATATAAAGTTTGATCGGAATGAGTCACAATTCCCATAACTTACACTGGACATTGAGGGTAACAGGAGCAGACTGTACAATTCCGATGGTATTGAATGCCAGGCAGTAATACTCCCCACTGTCAGAGCGCGTGATGTTCAGGCTTTTTGGAAGAAAGCCTTTAACATTAAAGCCTTGTGTGTTGTTCATCTTCTTCAATAGCTTATGAGTCTGCACTGCTGGGTTGGCATCACTACTGCAGGTAAAAGGGACTATATCTCCTTCAACAACATGTTCTACTTGACCAGCTGATAGCACAACATTCCTCGGCGGATCTGTTGGAAAGAGAGTTCATGGTGGTGTCATGTCATGGTGTTTTATGTTTGTCTTTTATAGCGTTCTGCAAACATATTTGTTTGCCATTAGCTATAAACATGTGTAAGAATTGCACAAAGAAAGAAAGAAAGAAAGAGAAAGAAAGAAAGAAAGAAAGAAAGAAAGAAAGAAAGAAAGAAAGAAAGAAAGAAAGAAAGAAAGAAAGAAAGAAAGAAAGAAAGAAAGAAAGAAAGAAAGAAAGAAAGAAAGAAAGAATAGCTCTACAGCAGGTATCTCTACAGCAGGTATCTCTACAGCAGGTATCTCTACAGCAGGTATCTCTACAGCAGGTATCTCTAAAGCAGATATCTCTACAGCAGGTATCTCTACAGATATCTCTACAGCAGGTATCTCTAAAGCAGATATCTCTACAGCAGGTATCTCTACAGATATCTCTACAGCAGGTATCTCTATAACTAAGTGGATCATACCAAAATTATCTGGATGGATAACAAGGACTCTGGTGAAGGGGGGGGGGACATAATTATGTTTTCTTTGTCGTTTTGGGTGAACTGTCCCTTTAAGCACTGAAGTTGTGAAATAAGCACCAAAAGCAAATGTTTTGTTGTTTCCACATAAGCACTAGCTCAAAAGATGTGTTGTTGTTGTTTATATATAGTGGCTTAACAGTGGAAATATGGTAATTTTAAGAAATGAAAGGGAATTTCATGTTATTCTCAAGAGAGATGTGATAGTTGGCTGTTTAAAGATAGGGGCTTATATTTTGCAAAGGGCTTGGAGATGGGCTTGAAGCACTGAAAACGAGCCCCAAGTAACCATGGAAACATACAAAGAGACACAAGGACTGAAGTTGTTAGGCCCAAATTCCTGGGTTTAAAAGTTCCTATATGACTGCAGCGTACAGGAAGCTATCTAAGGGCTGAGAACATCACACCTAAATGACTGCAGCGTACAGCAGGCTCTCTAAGGGCTGAGACCATCACACCTAAATGACTGCAGCGTACAGCAGGCTATCTAAGGGCTGAGACCACCACACCTAAATGACTGCAGCGTACAGGAGGCGTCTATATTAATCCCAGCCGAAGAGTGCTTCTGCATTTTGCCCTGATTGGCCCCGGTAACGCCCTCCAAATGCGCATTTTATTTTTCCCCGCTCAGACGCCGAAATGGAATACATGTATATTATCGCGACGTGGACCAGATTCACTCGCAACGCCATAACGTTATTTCCCTGTACATTGCAACGTTAACACAAAGCAGCTGTCAACTGTACGTTACATATTATCCAAACGAGGACCACATAACACCATAACGTTATTTCCCTGTACATTGTAACGTTACATATTATCCAAACGAGGACCACATAACCGCATCGCTGCTTCAGCATAATTGTTTGTGTTATTTCCCCGGGTGAGGAGACCGCGCGCCCCGGTAACTGAGTGCCCAGCACTCTCTGCGACTGTAGAGGCGCTCAATGTACCGCAGGTACTTTTCATACCTGCAATTGATCAAATAAGGAAACAAACACAGAAGATGCACATTGAGCTGTACTGTACTGTACCCATTCTGCAATCTGTTAATACACTTTTCAATCAATCAATCAATCACATACATGGATGTAATGACAGCAAGAAGAGGTAGACACATATATGAAGTATGCAAACATCGCCTGCTGCGTCCATCGCGTATATATATTATAATATATATACCGTATTAGCGCTTTAATATGGCGTGTTCTGTGATTAATGTGATTGACCAGCGTTAATGTGATTGACCAGCGTTGCGACCAGCGTTGCTAATATGAACCAAAGGCTTTAATATGGCGCGTTCTGGCATCTGTGATTAACCGTGTTGAATGGGGCGTCTGAACCAAGCGAGGACCTCATGCGCATGCGCAGCGAGCACCTGGGCGAAGGAAAAGGAAATGCGCAATGCTTACCGGCGAATGGGGAAGAATGCGGAAGCGCTCTTGCACTCTTCGGCTGGGATTAATATAGACGCGTACAGGAGGCTATCTAAGGGCTGAGACCACCACACCTAAATGACTGCAGCGTACAGCAGGCTATCTAAGGGCTGAGACCACCACACCTAAATGACTGCAGCGTACAGCAGGCTATCTAAGGGCTGAGACCATCACACCTAAATGACTGCAGCGTACAGGGGGCTATCTAAGGGCAAATACATCAGCTTATTTGAAGCCAAACAAAAATCCCTACTTTAAAGGAAAACTCCAACATTTTGGGAAATTAGCTTATTTGCCATCTACCCTGGAGTTAGACAAGAAGATGCATACCTTTTTCTTCTCTGTGCATGCAGTAGGAGTAGGAAGACGTTTGGAACTAGGCTAATGGAGGAACCTACTTCCAGTGACTGACGCTAAGCTAGGCTAACGGTGCGTGTCTTCCTACTCCTACTGCATGCACAGAGAAGAAAAAGGTATGTATCCTGGGTTAGCAACTGGTTGTTCTTCTCTGAACCAGACAATTGGTGGGTTGCGGCACAATGTTTCACAAGACAGAGACACTTGAGCTCCCTCTCTCACATCGCTAGGCACTCTGGCAATCAACCCTAGTCGTAACACTCCAACATTTTGGGAACCCTGGAGTTAGACAAGAAGATGCATACCTTTTTCTTCTCTGTGCATGCAGTAGGAGTAGGAAGACGTTTGGAACTAGGCTAATGGAGGAACCTACTTCCAGTGACTGACGCTAAGCTAGGCTAACGGTGCGTGTCTTCCTACTCCTACTGCATGCACAGAGAAGAAAAAGGGTATGTATCTTCTTGTCTAACTCCAGGGTAGATGCCAAATAAGCTAATTTCCCCAAATGTTGGAGTTTTCCTTTTAACCAAGGTCCTTGCAGGGTAGTTAAATGTCATATGTAATGCAAGATACTCCACAGTACAGATGGAATGCTCATAGATGTTATCATGTAGGAATACAAGCACATGCATTTGACTCACATTGAATGTTCAGAGCCACAGGGGCAGATTTGATGGTCTCTTGTCCTCTGATAGCACACCGGTAACTCCCAGCATGCTCAAGCCTGGCTTGGAACACTGGGTTAGCAACTGGTTGTTCTTCTCTGAACCAGACAATTGGAGGGTAGCGGCACGATGTTTCACAAGACAGAGACACTTGATCTCCCTCTCTCACACGGCTAGGCACTCTGGCAGTCAACCCTAGTCGTAAGGAGACACACAGATCAACAACAAATATCTAAAATAGTAGCTGTGGTCGAGAACTGCGGTGAGAGTAGTGTGCTTGTGAACGGGAGCTAAATGAAAAAAGTGAATGACATTTATTTATGATTTATGATATTAATGATTTGCCTTCCTTAATATCAACCACTGAAGGGCCCTTGAGCAAGGCAGGAGTTAATTTAAAAAACCCTTATTCTTTTGGATTTGTTATATCGGTAGCTCGACATAGTAGACAGTTTCTCATAATTCACAGTTTCTCATAATTCTGTATATTCTTTAAGTTAATGTTTTATTAATTAATTAATATGTGAGATTATTGTATCTTAATGGATCTGTAATTAATCTGTAAACATATGCTTTTGTAAAAGTTATTCAGCTTACTTGGGGAGGAGGGATTATTAAGGGAAGGAATTCATTCCATAATTGGTTTATAATAATAATAATAATAATAATAATAATAATAATAATAATAATAATAATAATAATAATAATAATAATAATAATGCATTTTATTTATAAGGCGCCTTCCAGGACACTCAAGGTCGCCATACAATAATTAAAAACAGTTCATTAACAATCACAATCAATTAAAAAAAATAAAAATGTATGTATGTATGTATGTATGTATGTATGTATGTATGTATGTATGTATGTATGTATGTATGTATGTATGTATGTATGTATGTATGTATGTATGTATGTATGTATGTATGTATGTATGTATGTATGTATGTATGTATGTATGTATGTATGTATGTATGTATATATGAATGTGTGTCTGTATATAATGGATGTATATGTAATATGTATGTGTATATATGAATGTGTGTGTGTATATAATGCATGTATATGTATGTATGTATGTATGTATGTATGTATATATGAATGTGTGTCTGTATATAATGGATGTATATGTAATATGTATGTATGTCTATATGAATGTGTGTGTGTATATAATGCATGTATATGTATGTATGTCTATATGAATGTGTGTGTGTATATAATGCATGTATATGTACGTATGTCTATATGAATGTGTGTGTGTATATAATGCATGTATATGTATGTATGTATGTATGTATGTATGTATGTATGTATGTATGTATGTATGTATGTATGTATGTATGTATGTATGTATGTATGTATGTATGTATGTATGTATGTATGTATGTATGTCTATATGAATGTGTGTGTGTGTATATAATGCATGTATATGTATGTATGTCTATATGAATGTGTGTGTGTATATAATGCATGTATATGTACGTATGTCTATATTAATGTGTGTGTGTATATAATGCATGTATATGTACGTATGTCTATATAAATGTGTGCATCCTGTATGTTTCTTACGGGGACCCCAGGAAGAGTAGTGGTTGCCGTGGTAACAGTGCAGCTGCTGGGTGTCTGTAACGTGTCAAACTGTGGTTCTGGAGCCCAGTAGGAACCTCCCTGGGTGTGACTGTGTGAGACTGTGTGAGTGTGAAGCAGGGCGTTGCTGAACACCCTGGGAAATAAAGGTTTAAAAAAGAACTACCAGGGTCTGACTCTCTGGTCAGGCACAGACAGCTGCAGGTCACAGATAAAAACACACGTTCAAAAGAGCAGGATTCACTTTTCTGGTGGTGTAGTTACAGTAGCCTACCTGTTACAGTCAGAGAAACCCATTTCTTAGAGGTCCATATGTCTGTCTTCACATTGTTCTCTGCTTCAAATCGGAAAAAGTATGATGATGTATCACCGTCCTGCAGGTTAACAAGTCTTAATGAACAGTCAGAGTTTGTATCTCCAGTGTACGTGACACGTCCTCTGTATCGTGTAATCGTTGAGAGGTCATCACGACCATTAGTTAACCACCAGTAGGTCTTGGTGACGGTGTATTCTGAGGGGTATTGGTAGGAGCACTGAAGCACCACTGATGACCCTCTCACAGCACACACAGAAGAAGAGGGAAAGGTCACTTTCCAAGGACCACTCCAAGCTCCTGTAGAAAGACGAGCACATTTTAAAATCCTCTAATTGAATGTTGAATTTTTGTCTTTTTTCATATGGGTTTTTAACACTGCTGACACGTAGATTTGGGATGTGATATATTTTGTATCTTATTTTATCTTAATATTTTTTTTTATCTTATCGTATCGTATCATATCTCATCTTATTATATCTTATCTTATCAGCTGAAGATCTGTTTTACCCTACTTACTGACTGGCGTCTTACAAATCACCAAAACAAAACCCAGTTTCAAGTAGTACTCTTGTCATGTGGAGACTCAACAGAGACAGTACTCTTGTCATGTGGAGACTCAACAGAGACAGTACTCTTGTCATGTGGAGACTGAACAGAGACAGTACTCTTGTCATGTGGAGACTCAACAGAGACAGTACTCTTGTCATGTGGAGACTCAACAGAGACAGTACTCTTGTCATGTGGAGACTGAACAGAGACAGTACTCTTGTCATGTGGAGACTCAACAGAGACAGTACTCTTGTCATGTGGAGACTCAACAGAGACAGTACTCTTGTCATGTGGAGACTCAACAGAGACAGTACTCTTGTCATGTGGAGACTCAACAGAGACAGTACTCTTGTCATGTGGAGACTCAACAGAGACAGTACTCTTGTCATGTGGAGACTCAACAGAGACAGTAGTACTCTTGTCATGTGGAGACTCAACAGAGACAGTAGTACTCTTGTCATGTGGAGACTCAACAGAGACAGTACTCTTGTCATGTGGAGACTCAACAGAGACAGTACTCTTGTCATGTGGAGACTCAACAGAGACAGTAGTACTCTTACTTACTTACTTACTTACTTACTTACTTACTTACTTACTTACTTACTTACTTACTTACTTACTTACTTACTTACTTACTTACTTACTTACTTACTTACTTACTTACTTACTTACTCTTACTTACTTACTTACTTACTTACTTACTTACTTACTTACTTACTTACTTACTTACTTACTTACTTACTTACTTACTTACTTACTTACTTACTTACTTACTTACTTACTTACTTACTTACTTACTTACTTACTTACTTACTTACTTACTTACTAAGAATCACTGCAGTAAATATAATGATTATCTTCAATTAAACCAAACAGATCTCTCTTGATCATCTCCAGGTTAATTTATCATACAACTAAGCAGAAGGTCTACTGCATTTTAACTGCATGAACAACTCACCTGGTATCAGGATCAATATCACCATATTGATCCACGTCATCTTCAGGATCCACATGGCATCAACCTGCAAAACAATGATATAAGGCAGTGGTTCTCAACCTGTGGTACGCGTACCACTAGTGGTACTTGGTGGTACTGCTGGCGGCACTTAAAAATTATATTATAATATTCTTTTTGCGCAGTCAGACCACTGAACTTAGAAGCAGGCCAGTGTTTCTAGTTGTGGTGGCGCGATAGTTAGATAACCTAAATGGGGAACAACCAGGAGATCACTGTGACAGAGATTAATGCAGTCTATCTTTTATTCAACTTCAGCCCTGATAATAACCATTTTTATTTTTAGATTTCTTTGTAATGTCAGATAACAAATGAAATACTCCCACTTTTCTGAAAATAGTTGTTGTTAAATCTGACATTACAAAAAACTTAAAATCCAGTGTTGTTGCTAATCATTGACACATGCCTAGCCTGTAATAATCCCCCCAGAAAATTTTACTTTGCATTTGATATATTGAAAATATTTTACTTTTTGTGTGTTTTTTAACAATAATTTGTGATGCCATCACACAAACTGGCATTTAAAGGGTTACAATTCCAAAATTCCTGCAATTAAGTCTTTGTAACAAAATAATTCCTGGTGGGGGACCCCCACTTAGAAAGTGGCCTGACTGGGGCTATATTTCACACTATATTTCCCAGCCTGAATTATTTCCCCAGTCCGCCCCGCTTATGTGAGTTGTGTGTGTGTGTGTGTGTGTGTGTGTGTGTGTGTGTGTGTGTGTGTGTGTGTGTGTGTGTGTGTGTGTGTGTGTGTGTGTGTGTGTGTGTGTGTGTGTGTGTGTGTGTTACAACCAAAATGTTAAAATATCAACTGTTAGACCATACCATTTCACAACTCGGCTACAACTGTAAACTTTTAGTCTTCATATTTGGAAGCCTGGGTCATGTCCATAAGTTGGGTGTTAGAGGCCTTCAGTTGGCCGGTCTTCCGAAGAGAAGAGCCAAACAATTAGCTAAATATTGCTCAGTGTCAGCAATTATTGGCAGCCGGGCAATTTGGAGAAGACGCTGCTATCTGTACCCATGAGCTGTGTGTTGATTGTCAGGTTCATCATCCGTGTGAGTCTGTAACTTTGATTGCCACTGTGGCACGATTGTATCCGAATAATCCCACAATGTACAAGCGCACTGTTAATATTTGTGTCCTTTAAACCTTGTTTTTATGTGGACATAAATAAAATATTCTAAATGTGTGTGTGTGTGTGTGTGTGTGTGTGTGTGTGTGTGTGTGTGTGTGTGTGTGTGTGTGTGTGTGTGTGTGCGTGTGTGTGTGCGAGAGAGAGAGAGAATGAAGGACAATTGCTTGTTGTGTGAGAGCGAGAGAGAGAGAGAATTAAGTACATTTGCTGAAACACAGTTGTTCTTAATTTTCTCACTTGCTATGTGAGAATGTTAGTTATTATGTTCGCAATGCCCCTTGCATTGTATGAGTTGTGTGGAAGAGTTTGCTAGTTCTAGTGCTACCCCTTTGTACATTGTGGCTGTGGCTGACAAAAGTTAACAATAAATAATGGTATTAGGAATACATTTGCCTCCTGCGTGAACTGTGCATAGCTGAATAGACTGTATTTTAACGTCGGCCATATGGTGGTACTTGGAGAGCCAGCTACGTTCTCAGGTGGTACTTGGTGTAAAAAGGTTGAGAACCACTCATATAAGGTATGAAATAACTTGATTGTCGCTATTCTGTTAAGTGATTGTTGCCTACAGCGTTGGTTCTCAACCCTTTTCGTATCAAGGAGCCCCACATCCATCACATCAGGCTGCAGGGCCCCAGTTCAAGCGCTGTGTCACGGACCAGATATAGAAGATACCTGAAGTTAGATATGACTTGGTCCTGAATGTCCTAACTGTCTATACTGTATATGTGATTGATTGAATTGATTGAAAACTTTATTAACAGATTGCAGAATGGGTACAATACAGTACGGCTCAATACAATAAACTGCTAAGAGGATGCAGTCCAGAAAAATACTTTTGTCTTGTTTACACAAGGGTCCTCCATTTTCAATTCATCAAGACATGTATGACACACAAGACATACAAACAGTACTGTGTAAGAAAAAGAGATCATAAAAAAATAATATACATCCGAAGGGGAAGAAACTGTACATTGGAGGGGGTTGGGTGGGTGGTGGGGGGGGTTTGACATTTGAAGAGGCCAGTTTCTAATTGCAGCCACCCGTAGGTGCTCTTTGAGAGCGGTTTTGAAGGAGGGTAGGGATTCACTAATAGTGTAATAATGTGGGGAGATAACGTTGGAGAGTGAAGCCATTAGAGTCACTAGTCACTCTTATATATTTTCTCACTAATCGTCTAGTGAATGAAATAGTGACATTCTTCTGGGGACCCCCTGGAACCTCCTCAAGGACCCTTCTGGGTCCCTGGACCCCTTGTTGAGAACCACTGACTGGACTATGAACTTACTGCATATTATTGAGAATATCTACCCATATGGCAAAGATGTAAAAAAGTTTCTTATAATCCTTTTCCTTGTGGGTATTCTATGAAATGTCAACGCTTCAACGGACAGAGGAACTGACTGCAACAACATCACTACTCATCACAGCTTTCTTGTCCGAAATATTGTGTTTACGCCCCCTGGAAGTTGTAATTACGAGGAAAAATGCCACGTCAACCTACACTGTTGGTGTATACTTCCACCTGTTCTCTGTAACAAAGAAGCCAACACTATCCACAGAACAAGCCTTCTCACAGTGGTTTCCCCACATGTCTGACCAGAATCGAGAGCTTCCCCCCCAGTGCACTTGAAGCAGACAAAACTCCATCTTGGTACCATCTTGATCAACCGGTTTCATGAATAAATAGCCAGAAAAGTAGGACCACTTACCTCTCTCTCTCTCTCTCTCTCTCTCTCTCTCTCTCTCTCTCTCTCTCTCTCTCTCTCTCTCTCTCTCTCTCTCTCTCTCTCTCTCTCTCTCTCTCTCTCTCTCTCTCTCTCTCTCTCTCTCTCTCTCTCTGGATTCTCAGTCATTTGACGCTCTCTGACACCTTGTGAATACCCAGAAGCAGAGACTGAAAAAAGCAGAAGTTGAACAGGAAACCTCTAGAATGTATCATTTTTTTGGTCATTGGTTCCCCCACATTTCTGACCAGAGCACTTAAACGCACCTGAAGCAGACAGGAAGTGAGAGCTTCCCCCCCAGTGCACCTGAAGCAGACAGGAAGTGAGAGCTCCCCCCCCCCCAGTGCACCTGAAGCAGACAGGAAGTGAGAGCTCCCCCCCCCAGTGCACCTGAAGCAGACAGGAAGTGAGAGCTCCCCCCCCCCCAGTGCACCTGAAGCAGACAGGAAGTGAGAGCTCCCCCCCCAGTGCACCTGAAGCAGACAGGAAGTGAGAGCTCCCCCCCCAGTGCACCTGAAGCAGACAGGAAGTGAGAGCTCCCCCCCCCCAGTGCACCTGAAGCAGACAGGAAGTGAGAGCTCCCCCCCCAGTGCACCTGAAGCAGACAGGAAGTGAGAGCTCCCCCCCAGTGCACCTGAAGCAGACAGGAAGTGAGAGCTCCCCCCCCAGTGCACCTGAAGCAGACAGGAAGTATTTGTATTTGTATTTGTATTTATTGGTTTAAAATACAGAGACAGTGCATATTAAGGAACATTTGACTGTAAATATGCCAGTTTAGCCAAGTTGGCTAATTTTCAACTGTAGTCTCTGGGGCAGGTGACATGAGCACAACAATAATTAAAACATAGTACAATAATTAAAACACAGTAGGAATCAGTATAGGTTACAATACACTAAAATACATACAAATAAATACATTAAAATACATTACAATACAACCCCTCAGTTAAAATGGTCGCACACTTGACCATCTCTCAACCATGATTTTAAGTTGGTTTTAAATGAGATGTAACTTTGATACTCCCTGAGCCGTGTTGGCAGACTGTTCCAGGTGTGGGCTGCTCTCACGGAAAAGGCTGTCTGACTAAAAGCAGACCTCCTGTTTGGGACTACACAGTCCCCTCTGACTACAGACCTGGTATATCTGTCAGCAGATGCTTTCTGTTTTATGAAAGTACAGAGGGGGGGGGGGAGGAGCCAAGCCATGTAGGATTTTATAGGTAAGGCAGGCATCTTTGAATTTGACAAGATTGTCCCAGCTCAGTAGGTTCTGGTTTGCTATGCTATAACAATGGTGGTGGCTGTTTGTTTTCCTGTCCAGAACTTTCACAGCCTGATGGTAAACTACCTGTACAGATTGTAGTGTTGTACAGGAGGCTTGTGTCCAGCTAGTCAGACAGTATGTTAAGTGTGACATAATAATGGCATTAAAATACAGTGCTGCTGCTTTTGTTGACAGAGAGTTTCTGATGTGACGGAAGTTTGATAAGTGAAACTTTGCATTGTTTACTACCGATTTGATTTGTTTTTTAAATGTAAGATTGGAGTCCATTTTTATCCCAAGGTATCTATATTCGGATACAACTGTCAACCTTTCTGTGAGAGCTTCCCCCCAGTGCACCTGAAGCAAACAGAACTCCATCTTGGTACCATCTCGATCAACAGATTTAATGAATAAAGTCAGAAAAGCAGGACCACTTACCTCTATTTATCTCTCTCTGTCCTCTCTCTCTCTCTCTCTCTCTCTCTCTCTCTTTCTCTCTGTCCTCTCTCTCTCTCTCTCTCTCTCTCTCTCTCTCTTTCTCTCTCTCTCTCTCTCTCTCTCTCTCTCTCTCTCTCTCTCTCTCTCTCTCTCTCTCTCTCTCTCTCTCTCTGGATTCTCAGTCATCTGACGCTCTCTGACACCTTGTGAATACCCAGAAGTAGAGACTGTAGGCTATTGGCAGCATGAAAAGCAGAAATTGTGTTTCCTCTACTAGTGCTACCGAGTGTATGTACAGAGTATATTAACTTGTACAGTGATGCAGGTAGAGTATGTAAGGAATATGTACAGATATATATAGTATTGTCGGAGTATTCCCCCCTCTCTTTGATCTCTCTCACCCATCTTTCCTTCCTAGGCCCATCCCTCCCCCTATTCCTTCCCCACCTTTCCATTATGTCCCCAAATATGTCACATTCCTGTGACCCCCACCCTTTCCTTTGTATACAGATGTTTTAAGATCCAGTGGGGGGTCTCTCTTCCCTGGTGTCCTAGCTAAACACTAAATTGAGAGTCATCCAGCCTAACTCTGACTATTTTGTATTGATACTTTGATTGAGTTAATAAAGTAAGTTATTCAGCTTCGGCTATTTTCCACCACAGTATCTACTGACATGAAAAAAGGATTATATGCAGGTATGTACAGACAGATGTGGATATATATATATATATTAAGGCTGTCAAAGTTAACGTGTCATTAACGCGTTAACGCACAATTCTGTTAACGCCACTATTCTTTTTTAACAAACGATTAATGTTTTAGAATTATTATTATAAAAAAAATACAAAAAATAATTCTTCCCTCAAGTGTGTGTGTGTGTGTGTGTGTGTGTGTGTGTGTGTGTGTGTGTGTGTGTGTGTGTGTGTGTGTGTGTGTGTGTGTGTGTGTGTGTGTGTGTGTGTGTGTGTGTGTGTGTGTGTGTGTGTGTGTGTGTGTGTGTGTGTGTGTGTGTGAGAGATATAGAGAGAGAGGGGGGGGGTGAGAGATATGAGGAAGGGGCAAGAAAGAAAGAGAGCTGGGAGAGTGTGTGTGTGTGTGAGAGAGAGAGGGAGGGGGTGTGAGTCCTCAGCCCTTGTGTGGGTGAATGTATCAAGTTCCTAACGTTTTCTTTCCCCTATTATTTCATGCACACTTTATTCATTGTTTTAAATTATTATTTTCTTTTAAGTTATTTTGTGCATCACTCTGTTTTGAATTTGATGCAAATTTGCAATGCATGAGGGTCATCCTTTTGTGTTAAATGGCTGCATAAAGAGAGCATTTGTTGACTCTCATGTTGATAAGAGTATTAAAACTTGAAAAAGATCTGTTTAAGGTAGATAGAAAGAAGAAAAATGCGATAAATTTGCGATTAATCGTGAGTTAACTATATGGACAATCATGCGATTAATCAGATTCAATATTTTAATCGATTGACAGCACTAATATATATATATATATGGTAAGAATAAATATATATATTCAGTATGTACAGCATTATTGTACATGCTATCATACAGAGTTACGTACATGGGTAGACTATAGTATGAGGTAGGTAGTTGTGATTTTTATGATTACTACATGTATGATTACAGTGTAGGACAGTTGTAGACTGTGAGCTGTTAACTCAAACAATCAGCCCGTCACCCAATTAGTTCAAGTTCAATGTCAAGCTGCTGCTCATCTGGCAATCAAAATGTCCGTGTTCTCAATAAGCCTCTGGCACAAAATGGCTGCCAAGTGATGTAAAACATTGTTGTGATTTGGAAGTTGTTATGAATCAAATGGTAAATGGTGCATTTGTATAGATCTTTTATCCAAAGCGCTTTACAACTTGTTCCTCACGTTTTACCCATTTTTGTTGATTGTTGATTTTTTGTTTGTTTGTTTGTTTGTTTGTTTGTTTTATCTTGCAAACTTTAACCTTTTTTGTTCTTTTCTGGATCGGTTTTTGTTGATTTTTGATTGTTGATTTATTTTTTTGTTTGTTATATTTTGAAAACTTTAACTTTTTTGAATTTGTTTTTTGAATTAGGGGTAGGTTGCTCTATAAGCCTTCGGCTTCAAACCTATCCTTTTCGTTTGTTTATTTGTGAAAATTTTCTAAATAAAATAATTTAATTCATTCATTCATTCATTCATTCATTCATTCATTCACTCATTAACACACTCACACACAGACAGCGGAGGCGACCCTGCAAGGTGCAGACCTGCTCATCTAACCAGGAACCTCCGGATTACCAGACGACTGCTCTACCTCCCGAGCCACTGTCGCCCCGTTATGAAGTTCATTGAGTACATAGATACAAAGAATACGTTTGAATGGCACCACTAATGAATAAGGGTTTGTCTCTGTATCCTGCGTTGAACAGCAACTACCCATAGATGCTGACCCCAGTGCAGAATACAACATGCAGAAGTAACAAGTGGTCTGGTTAACTGGCACACGGCAACAACTGCTAACGTAGGGAACGCCGGTGGTAACGACGGCTTCCATTTGTTTTCACACCTCTAGAATGTGTTTTCTCTGTGACAGCAAAACATGTTTTTTGCAGCACAGTTAAACTGCACTTAAATGCACTTTAAATGAGCTTGAAGAAACAAAGGTTATCCTATGTACACAAATGTGTATTTGGCCAGGCCGCGTGTCTTTTCATATATAGAGCATCCCAACAATGGAACTCAATACCTCAAACAATTAGAGTGTCCACATCATATCACTCATTCAAGTGCAAGGCAATGCAATGCAAGGCAATGGCTCATTGATAACCAGAATTGTCAACACTGAGGTGTCTGTGTGTGTGTGTGTGTGTGTGTGTGTGTGTGTGTGTGTGTGTGTGTGTGTGTGTGTGTGTGTGTGTGTGTGTGTGTGTGTGTGTGTGTGTGTGTGTGTGTGTGTGTGTGTGTGTGTGTGTGTGTGTGTGTGTGTGTGTGTGTGTGTGTGTGTGTGTGTGTGTGTGTGTGTGTGTGTGTGTGTGTGTGGATAACACTACCTATGGAAATTAGAGAGGCTAGATAAAGCTATGGAACACCCTAACTATGGACATTAGGTCTCTAAATATTAGATCTGTAAATATTTTAAAAAGTAAGTTAAAAACGTACCTCTTCTCTTCTATTCTATGCTAATGTACCTCTATTTTATTGCACTGCTCTTCTTCTGTCTATTTCTATACTCATTCTATGTCTGTACTTTATGCGTTGCTTTTATTTTGCACAATTCCCAATACAAGTGGGGCCTTATAGACCCTGGAGGTGGGTGGGACGCCTATTCCTTAATGACAGGTCAGTAGTGCTGCTTTTGCTTCCGCGTTTTCCCTGATTGGCTGCGCCATGCCCCGCGGCAGGCGCGGCAACCGCAGAGCAGAGCGGCAGAGCGGCGGAGCGGCAGAGCGCGAGCGGAATTAGGTAACCGCCGCAGGAATCCGCCATGATTTTCATTTGGTGCTTCAGCTCACCTGGCATAGCAGCGGTCCGCGGTCCTGCGGTTCGTTGTTGACGAGTTCAAATCCCATGATTTTTCTTTTTTTAACGTGATTTTTTTTTTAACGTGTATTCTTTCGCCGGTTAAGGTTAGGCATGGTTAAGGTTAAGGTTAAGGTTAGGCATTGTTTCGGAGTTGGTTAAGGTTAGAACGGTTAAGTTTAGGCGCTGTTAAGGAGCTGGTTAAGGTTAGAGTTTGTCAAAGAGAATGGCAATATTCTTTCTATGGTTAAGGTTAGGCATGGTTAAGGTTAAGGTTAAGGTTAGGCATTGTTTCGGAGTTGGTTAAGGTTAGAACGGTTAAGTTTAGGCGCTGTTAAGGAGCTGGTTAAGGTTAGAGTTTGTCTTAGAGACAGCCTATTTCCGCACTGCCGCTCTCCCGCGTTGCCGCGGTCACATGGTCAAATTGTCACATTCTTGCACTCATGACCTGTCATAAAGCCACACGCGGGTGGGACCTTGGGGCTGGACATTTTAACACACAAATCTATCACAATCCTTTTTATAGATTTTAATGACAGAAATCTGTTACAATCTCTTCTTCTTCTTTTTTTTATTATCTTTTTCCCCCTCCTTTTTTCCGATTTTTCTCCCATCCCACTGTTAGTCGTTATGCCAATTCCCAACCCCCTTCCTGGTTGTTGCGCACTTTCCCCTACTGTTGGTCCGAGAGGCCGGAGACTGTCGCATGCTTTCCTCCGACGCATGTGCAGCCAGCCGGCAGCCAGCCTGGCCGCGTAGATTCTCACCGGGAGAGTGTAACGTGTGTGGGAGGCCGCACTACCTCTCTCCAGATCCTACCCTCGCTGAGCAGGCGCCCCGACCGAACTGTAGGGGTCGCTGTCCACAACGCCCAGGACCCACCCACGGCTCCCCTCCCCCTAACTCAGCCAAACGAGTTAGTATAGCGATCAGCCCGAGCCAAGGCAATGCTGACTCTCCGGGAGTCGAGACCGCAGCCTCTTGCATTGGTGACGAGCACAATACAATCTCTTCTTAATTTTATTTAATATTATTCTTCATAGATCCTAACACAAATCTATAAAAGAAATTCCGGGAGGTTTTAATGTAAATAATCTCTAAATTATTGTGTCTATATTTATGCCAACTTTAGGCTATAATGTTATGCCTATGTCTATTTTGTGTCTACATCACTGCTTAATATTATTATATATATAATATATGATATATATTATATATATTTATATATATATATTGTAGTGGGTATTTGTCA
Organism: Notolepis coatsorum; assembly: GCF_963971535.1. Taxonomy (NCBI): domain Eukaryota; kingdom Metazoa; phylum Chordata; class Actinopteri; order Aulopiformes; family Paralepididae; genus Notolepis; species Notolepis coatsorum. The sequence goes on along the minus strand of NC_140183.1, from coordinate 10,858,856 downwards.
ACAACAAATAATAGAAACTAAAAGCCACTGAAGCACCAGGCAGTGAATCTTACGCAGATCAAGGAAGTCCATTGTCCAGAGAGGCATTGACGTTTTTGTGGCATTTATTTAGCTTAAAGAACAATACATGTTTGCTTGTCTCTCCCTGACACTGGTAAAAAACATACACCTTCCCCGGTGCCCACTGACTGCTGCTGGGCTCTAATCAGTTCAATAAACCCAGATGTGCTCGCCAATTGCCCAAAAACCTTCAAAATAAAAGCATTTAGCTGCAACTCATATCAACCTAAATAATATGGCTGTAAACAAATTAATTCTACAAAACTACATAACAAATACATACACATTAAATAAATGTGAAAATACTGAATAGCTCCCACATATATAATAATAATAATAATAATAATAATAATAATAATAATAATAATAATAACAAAAATAAATCATATTTAATGAGAAATAAAGTTTCAATGTTTAGTTTCGTTGTGGTAATTGTTTGTTTTGTTTTGGTAAGAATAAAAAGAAAGAATTATATTTTAGTACACCCCTGTCGCCTCCGACTCGGCGACAAGCCTTTTCACTCCACCGGTATGGACTGTTTCGGCCCGCTGTATGTAAAGAAAGGAAGAGGGACCGAGAAGCGGTGGGGTATTGTATTCAAATGCATGACCACCCGAGCGATACACATAGAACTCCTTCCAACCATGAGCACAGACTCATTCCTTATGGCCTTCCGAAGATTCACATCGCGGAAAGGGAAACCGTCTATATTATTGTCTGATCACGGGACAAACTTCAAAGGCGGAGAAAGAGAGCTGAGAGAGAGCTTCCAAGCTATGGGCCCAGAACTTAAGACCCACCTCGCTCCATACCAGATTGATTTCCAGTTTAATCCCCCGAATGCACCTCACTTCGGTGGAACTTGGGAACGAGAAGTACGTTCAATAAAGACAGCCCTGTACGCCGTGCTTGGGGCCCAGACCGTGGCGGAGGAAGTCCTAATGACAGTCCTCACGGAGATCGAGGGAGTATTGAACTCAAAGCCCCTCGGTTACGTCTCAAGTGATGTAGCAGATGTCGACCCAGTCACCCCCAACCCTCTCTTGATGGGGCGTCTGGACCCCGCGCTACCACAGACAGTGTACAGGCCTGAAGAAGCGAACGGCCGAAGAATGTGGAGGTACAGTCAAGTATTGGCTGACAAGTTTTGGAACAGTTTCCTACTCCACTATCTACCGTCTCTACAGACCCGCCAGAAATGGGTGAAAGAAAGAGACAATTTGACAGAAGGAACAGTCGTCATGATTATCGACCAGTCACTACCCCGAGCTATGTGGCCGGCCGGCAGCGTAAGCAAAGTGATCACCGGTGCCGACGGAAAGGTCAGAGCGGCAGAAGTGCTCGTCCAAGGGCGGATATACACCCGACCCGTGGCGAGGCTAATAGAGTTGCCAAGGCTCCCTGACACTATTGATGACGACCATGACCCCCTGACTTTGTGAACTGCCCTACCCTCACAACAGACATTGAGTAGTGGACAGTGCGGTTAATCTGTCTCTGCTTATCTAATTAGGTGGGACTAATTAGGAGGCGGCTGTTACGAAGGATCAGATTAAACCGAATATATATATTTATTGATTGATATATATTGCATAATATTTGTATATCGTTTGATATCCCTTGTGTATTCCTTGTACATATACACGGAATATCCCTTTAGCCTAGTACAGACCATAATATTTCGTTCTCCTATTGGACAGCGCTCCCTCAGGCGCCATTGCCATACCTCCAAGGTCTGGTTCAAAGTCACTGCCAAAGACTTGCCTGGACATGAACGGTTCTGCGCAAGGATATGAGACAGGAATAAAGCTGGTACTAGTTTGTTCACCTAACGTATAAATACGGCGCAGGTGAATACAGAAGTAGAGTTACCCAATAAGTTGAAGCCTCACCCACGATACAACGTGCGGTGAAGTATGGCCTGTTTGGCCCCAAATAGAGCATTGAGACCGCGTGCGAATTAATAACTGAAGTATCAGAGTTTAACGCTGTACCGTCGAGTTCGACCTATTCTATTAATTCAGTAATAGTCTATTTATGTATAGTGTATCGTGCGGCTACCGTTCTACAGTGACCAGCATCACCAACGTTTCCTCGTACCAGCTAGTGTGCTTATCCAGGCTGGGCTGCTTACCCTGGCACTTTCACCCGAGGAGCCCTAGACGAGGACCGTGTGGATCATGTACACTGGATAACCTACCGACGACTGCATAGCCCTTTTCGGCTGGATTATATTTGCTTTTGGTCCTGTAATTGATGGAGCGGAGAATCGCCTACACCCACAATTGTGTGGGATTTACCCTGTGAGGAGCCACGTCGAGCCCGCCTCTCAGAAGCCTGAGGCCGGCTAGCTTTCTTCCATGCGGAGCTGCATGCTACGGAGAACAGCTGTATTCGTCTGCGGATCAAGATATTACTGCACCGTCTCCTGTACTTGGAGTCTCTTTATCATCGTTGACCCAGACTCTACTACCGACAAATCCTCTCCCCTTGCTGGCTTACGACCGGAGGGACCCTACCAGTATCTCCCGCTATCTTACCAGAGTACTGTCAGGATCCTAGGCCCGGTCATGGTTGGACGGGTCAGGATGGTAACTTTGAGCAGTGCTCTCCACCTGACATTGGGCAGTACCCTCCACCTAACTTTGGGCAATGCCCTCCATCTGACATTGGCCCTCGGCCTGACATTGGTCTACCACCCTCTAGTGGTCACAAACAATTGGTGCACGCTACAATGACAAGTATCTTGACCACTGTATTAACAATAATTAATTGTGTAATCAATGTGGTGTCCTGGTGTGTGCTGTCATTGTCCCTTCCCTGGTGTGATGTCATGCGCTGTTTTGGGTTGTTAGGAGTTGCTTTTGTGTTTAGTTGTTGTTTAGTTGTTCTTTGCTTATTGTCTAGGTGTTGTTTGTGATTCTGTGTTGGCCAGGTGTTCTTAATTGTTAATTAGTTGGGGTATATAGGGTTCTGTCTGTTCTCCCTTCTGTGTGGCGACATATCTCCAGTTACCCCCTGTTCCTATCCACGTCGTGTCGCACCGTTCTCCCTCTAGTAAGTCTTAGTGTTTGTTGTTTTGTATTGTGAAGTTGGTTTTGTAGTTTCTGTATGTTCCTTGTATTGCACTGGATTCTACAGTAAACACCCTTCTCCAAGCTTCACTCCTCGCCTCTGCCTCCTCCATTCCTTCCCTTTCTGTATTATTGTATTCTACCTACCCCATCGTAACAGAATGTCGCCACCAATAACGAATACAGCAGGAAGGGCAAGCGATACCATTCGGGTCGTCCTGAGCCTGATGGCCGGTGAGACTGACATGAAGCATTACTCACTGGCCAAGTGGGGGTTCCTGCTCCGGAAGATCGACCAGGTCGCCATGGAGAATCCGACACTGGAGCCAGCGATGTGGGAGATGGCTGAACATGTTGCTGGCCTCATGGAGAAGCACAAGTCGGAGGCTAGGGTAGCTAGCCTGCCGACTGTTCTCAGGCTTACGGTCAGCCTAGAGCCCCCCACAGCCGTTGAGGCTGTTCTGACGTCTCCAGTTAGCACAGCTCCGCCTGTTAGCTCCGCCACTATAGATGGCCAGACGTCCCCAGTTGGTACAGCTCCACCCGTTAGCTCCACTCATACAGCTAACCAGACGTTCCCAGCTAACATAGCTCCGCCGGTTAGCTTTGTGTCAATAGCTAACCAGCCACTCCCAGCTAACCTAGCTCCGCCCGTTAGCTTCGTATCAATAGCTAACCAGACGTCCACAGCTAACATAGCTCCGCCGGTTAGCTTTGTGTCAATAGCTAACCAGCCACTCCCAGCTAACCTAGCTCCGCCCGTTAGCTTCATGTCAATAGCTAACCAGCCGCCCCCAGCTAACATAGCTCCGCCCGTTAGCTTCGTTTCAATAGCTAACCGGCCGTTTCCAGCTAGCACAGTCTCCACTGCCAGACTAGGCTCCAGGTTCAGGGTGAGCCTAGTATCTGAGACAGACCAGATGTCTCCAGCTAGCACAGTCTCCACTGCCAGACTAGGCCCCAGGTTCAGGGTGAGCCTAGTACCGGAGACGGACCAGATGTCCCAAGCTAGCCAGGCATTCCCAGCTAGCACAGTTCTCACAGGGAGTCCAGGGCTCACAGTTATCCTAGCCCCCGAGGCTAGTATGGCTAGCAAGGCCTCCACAGCTGGTCCAGCTTCCACGCCCGAGACAGCTAACCAGACGTCCACAGCTAACATAGCTCCGCCGGTTAGCTTTGTGTCAATAGCTAACCAGCCACTCCCAGCTAACCTAGCTCCGCCCGTTAGCTTCGTATCAATAGCTAACCAGACGTCCACAGCTAACATAGCTCCGCCGGTTAGCTTTGTGTCAATAGCTAACCAGCCACTCCCAGCTAACCTAGCTCCGCCCGTTAGCTTCATGTCAATAGCTAACCAGCCGCCCCCAGCTAACATAGCTCCGCCCGTTAGCTTCGTTTCAATAGCTAACCGGCCGTTTCCAGCTAGCACAGTCTCCACTGCCAGACTAGGCTCCAGGTTCAGGGTGAGCCTAGTATCTGAGACAGACCAGATGTCTCCAGCTAGCACAGTCTCCACTGCCAGACTAGGCCCCAGGTTCAGGGTGAGCCTAGTACCGGAGACGGACCAGATGTCCCAAGCTAGCCAGGCATTCCCAGCTAGCACAGTTCTCACAGGGAGTCCAGGGCTCACAGTTATCCTAGCCCCCGAGGCTAGTATGGCTAGCAAGGCCTCCACAGCTGGTCCAGCTTCCACGCCCGAGACAGCTAACCAGACGTCCACAGCTAACATAGCTCCGCCGGTTAGCTTTGTGTCAATAGCTAACCAGCCACTCCCAGCTAACCTAGCTCCGCCCGTTAGCTTCGTGTCAATAGCTAACCAGCCGTCCCCAGCTAACATAGCTCCGCCCGTTAGCTTCGTTTCAATAGCTAACCGGCCGTTTCCAGCTAGCACAGTCTCCACTGCCAGACTAGGCTCCAGGTTCAGGGTGAGCCTAGTATCTGAGACAGACCAGATGTCTCCAGCTAGCACAGTCTCCACTGCCAGACTAGGCTCCAGGTTCAGGGTGAGCCTAGTACCTGAGACGGACCAGATGTCCCAAGCTAGCCAGGCATTTTCAGCTAGCACAGTTCCCACAGTGAGTCCAGGGCCCACAGTTAGCCTAGCCCCCGAGGCGAGTATGGCTAGTAAGGCCTCCACAGCTGGTCCAGCTTCCACGCCCAGTCCAGCCTCAGCTCTGGGTCCTGGCTCCTCATCCCCGGATCCTACACCATGCGGCGCCGCCGAGACCGATCCGGTCTCCACGCCCTGCCCGGCCTCTACACCTGGTCCGGCTGCCGTGCCGGTTCCCGGCTCTTCGACGGATCCTGGCTCCCCGTCTGGTCCAGCTCTGCGCCGTGATCAGCGTCCTGGTCCTCGCCGTGGTCCTCGCCGGGGTCTTCGCCGTGGTCTTCGCCGTGGTCTTCGCCGTGGTCTGCGGGGGATACTGCTCCAGGGGTCGTCGCCGCCGCACCTCCGGTCCGGCTCTCCGGAACCGGCCCCGGGTCCGGCGGCTGGAGGGTCTCTCGCCCGGGATCCTGCTCCAGGGTCCAGCTCCCCTTCCCGGGCTTCTACACCTGTACCCACCCCCCCTCGTCGGGCCTCTCTTCCCAGGTCCAGCCCTCCTCGTCGGGCCTCGGTGCCCGTCCCCACTCCCCCTCGCCGGGCCTCGGTTCTCAGGTTCTGCCCCCCTCCCCGGGTCTCGGTGCCCATCCCCACCCCCCCTCGTCGGACCTCTGTTCCCAGGTCCAGTCCTCCTCCCCGGGCCTCTGTTCCCGTCCCCACCCCCCCTCTCCGGGCATCTGCGCCCGTTTTCAGCCTCCCTGGCTGCTATGCCCCTCCTGGGGTTTTCGCTCGGCCTCCCGGCCCCTGGTCTTCGGGTCCCCTCCCTGGATCCTCTCCGGGGTTCCAGCTTCCTCCCTCGCCTGGCTATGGACGTTGTCTTCGGTGGTCTGGAAGCCCCCCGTTGAGGGGGAGGTACTGTCAGGATCCTAGGCCCGGTCATGGTTGGACGGGTCAGGATGGTAACTTTGAGCAGTGCTCTCCACCTGACATTGGGCAGTACCCTCCACCTAACTTTGGGCAATGCCCTCCATCTGACATTGGCCCTCGGCCTGACATTGGTCTACCACCCTCTAGTGGTCACAAACAATTGGTGCACGCTACAATGACAAGTATCTTGACCACTGTATTAACAATAATTAATTGTGTAATCAATGTGGTGTCCTGGTGTGTGCTGTCATTGTCTTTCCCTTCCCTGGTGTGATGTCATGCGCTGTTTTGGGTTGTTAGGAGTTGCTTTTGTGTTTAGTTGTTGTTTAGTTGTTCTTTGCTTATTGTCTAGGTGTTGTTTGTGATTCTGTGTTGGCCAGGTGTTCTTAATTGTTAATTAGTTGGGGTATATAGGGTTCTGTCTGTCCTCCCTTCTGTGTGGCGACATACCTCCAGTTACCCCCTGTTCCTATCCACGTCGTGTCGCACCGTTCTCCCTCTAGTAAGTCTTAGTGTTTGTTGTTTTGTATTGTGAAGTTGGTTTTGTAGTTTCTGTATGTTCCTTGTATTGCACTGGATTCTACAGTAAACACCCTTCTCCAAGCTTCACTCCTCGCCTCTGCCTCCTCCATTCCTTCCCTTTCTGTATTATTGTATTCTACCTACCCCATCGTAACAGAGTACCATAGATATAATTCCTAAGATTCAGGTTGTATTATTATCTCCTGCGTAATATGAGAATGGACATACGTTATTGATTTGCCTATGCACATTCCTTTGCCTTATAAGCGCATCCAAAGTAAAGTATATTATGTACTATCATTGCTGCTAATAAATACTTAAATCCAGTTTTGTGTGGAACCGAGTCATTGTGGGAAGTGTTCATCATAAGATACCTGTGTACTGTATGGCCAGTAGTAATGTACATAAGACAGTAGTGGTTTAATGATACCATACTTATTAATACAGTCAGGGAATTGTACCCCTCAGTTACATTAACCATACTGTTTATGCTGTCTATATTGGTTGTAAGTGAGATAACAGTTAACATATGTTAAGTATTAAGTATTTTTACATAAATGGTTATGGCTTTATTGTTTTAAAATCCCAATAATGTTGTGGGTTCACCAGACACACACATATTGGGTGAGTAACCAAAACGCGTACACCACACAAGTATGAATATTACTTGTACAACATCAGACAAACCCCTCCCATTCTCCATACAGACGGATGCATCTAACCTAACCCTAACCCTAAAACCGAAATAAAGTAAAAAATAAAATAGTTACAAAATCCGCCCATTTCACCCAAAAACCGCCCAAAACCGGAAAAAAAATTATTCGCATGGCATCCCTAAGTGCCCCCCTGTGCCCCAGTACAGTGCTTGGTCTAGATACGCCCCTGCTACGGATTACCAGACGACTGCTCTACCTCCCGAGCCACTGTCGCCCCGTACTCATGAGACTAATGCCCCTGTAATATAAAGGGAGGCCAGGATCATTCAATATGGGATAATACCATATGAGATACATATGAATTGAATAAACTTACCAATGCAGGCAACACCATGGGATCTTTAAGAACTTCATCATGAAGGACCTCCATTTAATTTTTTTTACCTTTTCAGTATCTCATGTAACTTCTTCTAAAGTAAGATTACCATTTAAACGTTTGTAATCTACCCATCCTGGTCCGTCATCCTCTCAAGTATATATTTGGTATTGTTTATGCTGCCCAGAGTAATCTCATCGAAAACTGAAATACTTTTCAAATGTTTTATTGCAAACCTTTATTTAAACTCGAAAGGCAACTGAGGTGTCCCCCGTTTACAGTCACGTCATGGAGCTAAAACATACAGAGTTAAAACATACAGAGTTAAAACATACAGAGTTAAGCAAAACATAGAGTTAAAACATACAAAGTTAAAACATACAAAGTTAAAACATACAGAGTTAAGCAAAACATACAGAGTTAAAACATACAGAGTTAAAACATACAGTTAAGCTAAACATACAGAGTTAAGCAAAACATACAGAGTTAAAACATACAGAGTTAAAACATACAGAGTTAAAACATACAGAGTTAAGCAAAACATACGGAGTTAAAACATACAGAGTTAAAACATACAGTTAAGCTAAACATACAGAGTTAAGCAAAACATACAGAGTTAAAACATACAGAGTTAAAACATGCAGAGTTAAAACATACAGAGTTAAGCTAAACATACAGAGTTAAAACATACAAAGTTAAAACATACAAAGTTAAAACATACAGAGTTAAAACATACAGAGTTAAAACATACAGAGTTAAGCAAAACATACAGAGTTAAAACATACAGAGTTAAAACATACAAAGTTAAAACATACAGAGTTAAAACATACGGAGTTAAAACATACAAAGTTAAAACATACAGAGTTAAAACATACAGAGTTAAAACATACAAAGTTAAAACATACAAAGTTAAAACATACAGAGTTAAAACATACAGAGTTAAAACATACAAAGTTAAAAACATACAGAGTTAAAATATACAGAGTTAAGCAAAACATACAGAGTTAAGCAAAAAAAGGCATATACAGTCACAGGATGTAATATAACAATAAGATAACAAAATAAAGTGAGGATAACAATCAATTAAAACACGTACAACTTGATTGACAAAGGTTGGCGATCAAGGTTTTAAACTTTGCAACAGAGGGGAGAATCTCAAGCTTTAAGGACTGTTGGAGTTCATTCCATGAGCTAGAGGGGCATCATAGCAAAATGCTGATTTACCAGCCAGTCACTAGAACAGGTTCCATAGGTTCCAAAATTCCATTCCAATAATGATGTAGTATAAGGGCTTGTGTCCATAGCGGACGTTTTATGAGTTGTCAGCTCCTTCCTGTCATTCATTTCTATGCTGGAGACGCGACAGGCGCGCTCCTTTTCCCAGCCCCGCGCCTCGCGTTTATGAGCTCTCGACGGCAGCGTTTTTGGGCGGAGCGCTCTCAGCGCATAAAGTTGAAACTAGTTCAACTTTTGGAAAGGAGCGCGCTCATCAAGGTAATCAACATCGAGGAAGGGGCGGAGCCGCGGCAGTCGCGAGACCCAGGAAAACGCTCTGAGCTTTTTTTTTTTTTTTTTTTTCAAATCGGTCCGCCTTGAAAAAAACGTCCGCTATGGACACAAGCCCTAAGGAGGTAGCTTACCAATAATGATGTCGTATAAGGAGGTAGCTTACCAATAATGATGTCGTATAAGGAGGTAGCTTACCAATAATGATGTCGTATAAGGAGGTAGCTTATCAATAATGATGTAGTATAAGGAGGTAGCTTACCAATAATGATGTCGTATAAGGAGGTAGCTTATCAATAATGATGTAGTATAAGGAGGTAGCTTACCAATAAGGGCCTTAAAAATGAACAAATACCAGTGTTTTGTTGCGCCTCTCCATCAGTGAGGATTTTGGTACTTATGGAACCCGTTGTAGTGACTGGCTGGTCCTTAAGTATTGTTAGGTAATTATTAGGTATCATTAGGTAATCTTACTTCCATACTGTAGGTATTTAAAAGACTTAACATTTCTTAGGGCTCAACATTTCTTATGGATTGATTTCACTCCAGAACTGCTGTGGATTGTTGCACTGAGGCTGTTCTAAATGACTTCAGTTCGATGTCTTCAGAAGGAGGAAGAGGAGGAGGAGGGGAGGAAGACGAGTGATGAACGTTGGCATAGACAGCGTTCTCCTGATTGGTCGAAAGGTTGAAACCCCTCCCACTGGGTCCAGCGACGTCGTCATACACAGCCTGCCAGAAGAGAACATGAATAGAGATGTTGGGTGAACTATCCCTTTAGTGTTCAGGGTCATCTTGAGAAGTGATAGAGATGTTGGGTGAACTATCCCTTTAGTGTTCAGGACCATCTTGAGAAGTGATAGAGATGTTGGGTGAACTATCCCTTTAGTGCTCAGGACCATCTTGAGAAGTGATAGAGATGTTGGGTGAACTATCCCTTTAGTGCTCAGGGTCATCTTGAGAAGTGATAGAGATGTTGGGTGAACTATCCCTTTAGTGCTCAGGGTCATCTTGAGAAGTGATAGAGATTTCGGGTGAACTATCCCTTTAGTGCTCAGGGTCATCTTGAGAAGTGATAGAGATGTTGGGTGAACTATCCCTTTAGTGTTCAGGACCATCTTGAGAAGTGATAGAGATGTTGGGTGAACTATCCCTTTAGACTATTTTGTTTCCCACGACAGATTTAACTTAAATGCTTTTACTAAAACTATACACAGACTGATGACATTAAAGCAAAATATAGTAGTAAGTTGATATTACTGTAACTGTATTACTGATCTTTTATATTACCTTTATATTCATCTGTGTTTAAACTATTGATTTTAACTGATGTAACTCAACATTGTTGAAATGAGGGCAACCTCAACTGATTTATCAGGTATAATATAAAGGTTTTTAATGAAAATCTACTAATGTAAGTAATGTCTGTCTGTCTGTCTGTCTGTCTGTCTGTCTGTCTGTCTGTCTGTCTGTCTGTCTGTCTGTCTGTCTGTCTGTCTGTCTGTGTGTCTGTGTGTCTGTCTGTCTGTCTGTCTGTCTGTCTGTCTGTCTGTCTGTCTGTCTGTCTGTCTGTCTGTCTGTCTGTCTGTCTGTATGTCTGTCTGTCTCAGAGTAGATCCACTGATCATGTAGTCAGTCTGCTCTTTTTAAATGCAAAGCACGTGATAGACCTGCAGCAATACTAATGTAAGGGAATCGAACTTGTCACAAACGGACAATAGGATCCACAGCCAAGCAGCGTTACCAATTGAGCTAGTTAGTCGATGGTAAAAAAGGGGGGATTACTGCTACATAATGCTGCCGCGTGGCCGCGGCGGGTCACGTGCCTGTCGGGGCCAATCAGGCCTACCCCGGAAATAGGAACGGTTGCGGAACAGCTACAGGCTTCCCGGTCACAAGCCCACTCCTCTCTAACTACCGCTGCCCCCTGCTGGGACGTTGTTGAAGTTCTACTCACCTCTTCGTCCACAGAGTTTCCTCCTGTCAAATAAACACAACAGCAAAGTTACGGAAGAGAGAAATACAGTGGAGCTTTAGCTGCTGCTGACCTTACAGTTCATAGGGATGTACAGTAACTATGGCTCCTGTATTTGTAGTACAATATTGAGCTACTTGAACTTGGTTTGAGTTTGTGTTTTTACGCCACTATCTTCTAGAGGAAATATTGTACTTTTTACAACATGTTTATTAAAGGGATTTCCCACCACTGAATATATAACATATAATATATAACTTGTCTTTATTAAAAATGTCACCTCGTCCCTGATCCGCAAAGCACTCAATCATACATGACCCAGGTCCCCCTTCCTTCTTGTCGTAGGTATAGACTACCCATGTGGAGAAAGACCTTCCTTCTAGTCATAGGTATAGACTACCCATGTGCAGAAAGACCTTCCTTCTAGTCGTAGGTATAGACTACCCATGTGCAGAAAGACCTGTTTCAGCAAAAGCTTTGTTCCCATACAAGCTTTAAAGCGGACCGAGGGACGTTGCGCGACGGTTAGCAGTCAAGCTAAGTCGTGCACAGGTAGGGCCTGCGCTATCAGGCATTGCTACTAGCATGAGTAATACTGCTCGTTGTCCCGTGAGACAACCGAGTGATGTATTGGCGCGAGGGGCAGGATATTTGGAAAAACATGGTCGTCATGACTCTTTTTTGGGTGTTTTTCCAACTATCCTAGAGCGCGCGGCTAATGCTAATGCTACAATGCTGGGACGCCGTTCCCTTGTTCCCCGCCGAGGGCTGTCTTACTAAAAGGTCTTCCCTCCTCTTAACCATTCATGCTGACGGTCAATCGGTGTCTAATGTTGGGGGTTTAACAGGGGCTTGTTTACCATTTACATGGGTGGATGGGCTGAGGCTCAGGGCAGGTGTGCTTTTTGTGAATCTATGAATTGAAAATGGGGGTCCCTGGTGTGGACAGGACTGGCGTTTTTCTCTGGTCTGCATCCCCTTAACACATTGGGCGCCAATAACGTCGTACAACGTGTTTCAAGGTCATGCTAATTCTGCCAAACCACGGCGTACGACATTATTGATGTCATATTTAATTTTTTCGCCATGGTATTCATAATTCCCTCACCCAGCCTCGGCTGATACAGTGGGAGCCAGCACAACTCTGCAACGCTTCAAAACTGCCGCCTGGTGGATGATCGGCGAGTTACAACCGGAAATGGATCTCTGGTGATCTCCGTGCATCTGGCAAATGCGTCCGGCACTCACATATTGTTGCTGGACTCTAGACACACATCCGTGTATATGGATCGCTGCCATAACTCAATAATCGATATGACTTGGGCGTTTATTATTATTATACAAACCAGAAATGGATCTAGTAGATCGCCGTCAAATAAGTGGGATCTTTTTCCTCCAGTCTCATCGGCGAACGGTAAGAGGACAGTAACGATACTTTCAGCGTGTTTGTTTATTATTTTTAATGCAAACTGCTCTGATCAATATATCACCCATACTACATAAAGCATTTACTGACGATCACGGAATTATAAACGACCCCCCCCCCCCCGTTAATCCGCGCATGATGAGTCATAACGTTTAGGATCATGTACAGTTGAAATTTTGAATATAGCGTGTATCGGCAACAAACGGCAGTTGATAATCTATATATGTGTTTATGCCTATAACTCACGTTCTAGGAATTACTGCAGAAAACGATAAAAACATATTTATATTCTAGACGGTATTTTCGTATGAATCTATGAATGAAAAAGTATAACGTTCCTACATCCTGAACGATAGATAATCGATGTTGAATGGGCCATAGTAATGTCAATTTAGCAATACAATTTAAAAAGTTATAGCCCTGCAAAGAAGGTGAACATCTCCATAGGCTTAGAGTGGTGGCAGAGAGTGGTTGAGACGGGCAAACTCCGTGGCAGTTAATGTGTTAACAATTGTGTGTATGGGCTAGTCCATTCTGCAATATGTTAATAGAGTTTTCGTTAATTTATTCATTATCATTCATTATTCATGGGTGCACACCACAGTGGAGGTTGTTGCATGCCTACTAGTGAGGCAGTGCTTCACTAGTAGTAGACTTTTGGTCTGCAGCCATCACTAGTGTTCCGTGCTTAGTGAAGCAGGTGGCATCAGTCCTTTGCCTCTGACATGGTGGAACGGTGTCCGGCCCGGCCGACGCCATGAGGCGAGTCGGCCCGGCAGGTGGCTGGTGGGCTGATGAAGCCTATACAGCCACGGTATAGAATTAGCAGCGACTGGCAACAAAATGGTGTCGGGTGGTGGGGCCTTAGGGCCAGCCGACGTCAAAACATTGCGCAAGGTTTTGAGGTTATTCAGCTTTTGACCTAGCCGCAAGGTATAACCGCAGGGAGGGCTAGGATGCTGTCAACGCTTGTTCACAGTCATCTTTGGTTGGAACAGTCTCCCCTTGAGGAGGAGAGAAGGCTTCCCCTCCTCAGGGCTCCCCTCTCCGCAGAGGGACTTTTGGTCTGTCCGCAGGAGCGTGGGCGGTATTTGACCTAGGCCCCACACCGCCCCACACCGCGCAGCCAGAGGTGAGGGCACGGCCTCGCCAGCGGCCATGTTTCCCCCGCCTGAGGTACCCTGGGCACAAAGACAACAGGTGATCACAAGGCCGACAGCCTAGGTGGCCGAGGGATCGGCTCCATTAGATGAGCACGCCCTAAAAAACTGTCGGCGGGATACGGGCTCTGATTTGTCCTTTTTGGCTGTGGGCCGCATGTTTTCAGTGAAGCGCAAGCGGCCCCACGTTTCGCTTCTCATGGGGACAGGGGATGATACCCAGTTGCTAGCTAGGCCTGGGTCTGCCTGTGAGAATGCTGTGCTGTCAAGCGGCTCCCACGACACACGTTCTGCGTCTGTGTTTGGTGAGCCTGGTGTTGTGTCTGTCGACGGAAAATGTTGTCAGCGGGGGGAACTCGAGGCCCAGGAGGTCGCAGCGTGAGTTCCCCCAGCCCCGCCCTCGCCCGGCCGGGTATCACGTTAGTGCCTCCCCCGACCGGAAGACCGGCCGTGGTCAGTCAGACACGCGTGGTTTGGGTGGTAATAATATCACTACAGGGCTACGGTGTGTAGGAACCCACCCTATCGGGCAGTGTGGGGACCACACGCCTTGCATGTCCAGCTGCAGAGCAGGCTATCCTCAGCAGTCCATGCCGGGAAGATGTTCAGTGGGGGAGCTTATGTCACCAAGTGTGATGGCCGCTCTCCCCGTATCAGACCGGCCCTTTCTGTCGGGGTTCCCCCTTGGGTGCGATTGCCTCGTTGGTAGTGTCAGGGTGCGATATCCCGGCTCCGTGAGACGCCCTGCTCGCGCGGTTGGCGAGTCCAGGGTTGGCAATGCACAGCGGGTGGGACCGGGCCTCCTATCTACAGTTCCTGGCGGCGTTTTCCTCCCGGTATTCTCTGGTGCCCGATAAATCGGGGGGGGGGGGGGTGTCAGACCCATACTGGACCTGTCCCATGGAAGGTTCAGAATGTTGACCGTCTCCCACCTGTTAGGCGCTGTCAGGTGGGGGACTGGTTCACCTCCATAGACCTGTAGGATGCGTATTCGCATCCCGATCTTCCATCCTAGGACATACCTACGCTTCCTTTGCAGGGTTTAGCGTACGGGTACCAGAGGCTGCCATTCGGCTACTCTCTGGCTCCCCGCATCTTCACCAAGTGCGTGGAGACCGCGCTGGGGCCTCTGCGTCGTCGGGGTTTACGAATTTTATTCTACCCTGGACGACGTTCTGGTCCTCGGCCGGTCAGGGAAGGTCGCCAGGTCTCATACCAGGCAGGTGGTGGAATTCCTCACCAGCCTGGGTTTTGCTATAGTCAACGGGTGGAGTACTTGGGCTTATTTCTAAGCTCAAGGTCTATATGGGCATCCCTCTCAGAGCGGCGGCGAGTGGGTGGTTCTCGGCGCGCTCGGGAGGTTCCGTCCTAGGACGGTTACGGCGCTGTCCGTGATGCGCCTGCTCGGTATGATGGCATCTGCTCACTCTGTGGTCCCTCTTGGCCTCCTCTTCATGAGGAGGATACAGAGGTGGTTTTTTCCAGTATGGAAATGCACCCGGTGAGAGACAAGTGGAAGCGGCTGAAGGTTCCTATGTCAGTACTGGGGGACCTCGTCCTCTGGGGAGGGCCTGGTGCCCTCGCCAGCGGGGTCCCCGTGTCACACGTCACAGTCTTCACCGACGCCTCCCTCATGGGATGGGGGGGGGGATGTGTTGGGCCAACGCAGTAGGGGGCAGCTGGCAAGACCATGCTGCCCGGTCTGCGCTACATTCAATGTGTTGGAATTGAAGGCAGTCCTTCTGGTCCTCAAACGACTCGGCCACCTTGTGGTGGGCAAGCATGTTTTGATCAGGACGGACAACATGACGTGAGCGTTGTATATTGACAGACACGGAGGAGTGCGCTCCCCCCGTCTGCACCGGGCGGCGGTCGGGCTCTGGCTATGGGCGTTTCTCCATCTGCGCAGCCTGAGGGCTTTTCCACATCCCCGGCAGGGAGAATGTGGGTGCAGATAGGATGTCGCGGGGCGGTCCTCACCCTGACGAGTGGGGATTACGTCCAGACATAGTCGGACAGGTCTGGGACCGATTCCGTGGCCGCCCGGGATTCTGTACGCATTCCCTCCCATACACCTGATAGCTCAGCTGTTGGGGCGGGTACGTCAGGAGCGCAGGACTTTGATCCTGGTCGCGCCGGGCCGGGGCTCAGCTGTGTGGTTCCCGGCCCTGATTCAGCTCTTGGTGGCCCCGTCATGGCCTGTTCCGTGATCACCGCGGGCCCTCTCTCAGGCACGCGGAACTCTGTTCTGCCTCCTGTTCTGGGGCAGCCTCTAGGCTTGGCTGCTGAAAGGATGAATCTGGTGGGGATGCGTCTTGACTCTTCTGTGGTTAACGCCATCCGGAACGCGCACGCTCCGTCCACTACCGTGGCTTACGCTGGGAAGTGGCGTATGGTCGAGAGTGGGGGGCAGAACATTGTTCAGCCACCCTCTCGTGGGACGTTCTTGCTTGGCACACTGCAGCTCAAGCCTGTGGAACGATCTCTGTCCCCGAGTCGGGACCTCCAACTGTTCTGGAAAGGCTGTTGGGGGCCCCGTTTGGCCTCTTGAACAGGCGCCATTGGATCGTTTGTCTTACAACCATGTTCTTTTTTTGGGCCAGCACCTCCGCTAGATGCGTGGCTGAGCCATGTGCTCTCTCGGTGCGGCCTGTGCCTGTCTGTTCGGGCCGATAACGGGGCGACTCTGAAGCCTAATCCGGTCTTCGTGCCAAAGAATATCAGGAGCTCTTTTCGCTCCAGGGATATTGTGATTCAGGCGTTTCATCCTCCTCCTCACACTAGTGGGTTGGAGTAGAGCCTTCACCTGTCATGTCCTGTCCGTACACTGGGGGTTACCTTAGTCGCACGCAGGGTCTCAGGGCTTCCGATCAACTGTTGTTTGTTATGGTGGCCCTCGCGCTGTCCAAGCAGTGCCTGTCACATTGGTTGTGCGAGGGCATTGCCCTTTGCCACACGTTGGCTGGACAGGTTCCCCCCGGGGGCATCAGGGCGCACTCCATTTGTGGTGTGGCGGCCTCTGCTGCCCTGTTAAGGGGGGCCTCGGTGGAGGACATCTGTGCTGCGGCCTCCTGGTCCTCCCCGGGTTCTTTCGTTAGGTTTTACCTCATAGACATGACTGGGGGTTCTGTCTCCCAGGCGGTTCTGAGGTCTGGGACCTCTCCTGCATCCCGCCATCAGGTGGGCTAGCAGGGGTGTGTGGGTGTGGACCGCGGGGTGCTGTGTCACACGTGGTCCCGCCTGTGCTGTGCGTTCAGGGGTGCCTGGTTCCCCCTTTTTTCGCACTTTGGTGGAGTTGACTGCCTCCCCCCCTTCGTTAGGACGGGCGGGTGGATGGGACTCCCCTCCTCCCTGGCTGGGGCTTACGGGCCCTCAGGGGGTGCACTTGTCGGGCCACGCGTCCGCTCTGCCCCTTATCTCAATATGGCAGAGCGAGACGCGATAGCCAGTAATGAGATATAACGAAAGGTTATTTCATAACCTAGTTATATGAATACTGGCTGAGCGTCTCGCTCTTAGCGCCCTGAGGTCCCTTGGATGTTTTTCCACTTATGGAAATCGAACTGGGAAGGGTGAGCGTGACCATTTCCGGCGTTATATAGGGAGACGCATGGGAGTGGCTTGGTCACGTGCAAGTGGGTGCATTTGTTTGTTTCGTGTGCACGCTAGGTGCGTGGAGATAAGAGGTTATCTCAATATGGCAGAGCGAGACGCTCAGCCAGTATTCATATAACTAGGTTATGAAATAGCCTTTCGTTTCCTACTGTTTCCTACTGTTTCCTGCACCTACTGTGATAAACAAATGATGATGCTGATAACACATTAGCTATCTTCATCACTTCTTAAAACAGTAATAGACACAATTATGTTGTGTGACGATTTGTAGACCATTGACCAACCACTCACCTACCCTCCCAACCCACTATCACACGCACGCACGCGCGCACACGCGCGTATAGTTACAATTGGTCACACACACACACACACACACACACACACACACACACACACACACACACACACACACACACACACACACACACACACACACACACACACACACACACACACACACACACACACACACACACACACACACACACACACACACACACACACATTTGCACATTGTAACTCACCAAATGAAGAAGGTAACTAGGGAGACCGTCAGCACCACGAGGACAGTGATTCCAACTGAGTTAGCTAGAATAAGGAAACCTGAGGAGAAAAAGACAGTTTAAAGCTGCAAGACTGGAAGACTGGCACCCTGTGGCAGTGAGAGGTAAGTGCACCTTAACCTCTTAAGTACTAGCCATATTTTCAGAAAATGGAAGATTGCTCCAAAAATGGCCACTGAGCTCATTCAGCACCTTCTTGAGATCAAGTGTACCAAAAAGATCTAAGCAAATTAATAAAGGGCAGATGATTTACAGGTTTTTTTTTGTAGATACAGTACTGAATTTTGCCACCAGGATACAAATTGAAATATGACTATATAATATAGAATATCAGGCCTATAAATGACCTTATTATGGCAAGTCATACATCTATGGATCGGGCCAAATCTCCTCTTTCCAATGGCAGAGTTAGATCTGGATTTAGTACTGCACCAGGCGCCCTTAACAGGGCAGCAAATACCATGAACGAAATCTACTGTAAGTACAGTTACTTTTGTATATTATGTCCATAGCTCCGTATTCACCAGATTGCAACGCGTTCTTTTTGTGGACGTTCACAGAAAGGTAAATAAACAATATACGTTGTATTTCATGGCAATAATTACATTCAGGTTTGTTCGACCCGTGAGATACAGTATAAACATGAAAACACTTAAAATCATTGTTCAACAAACGTAGCGCTGAAAATATACACTTTGACTGCTGTTTTGATTGGTCTTTATTCTTGGCTACATTTGAAAAAGAAACGCAACATTAATTAATACGGAATGTATTGATCTTTTTATGACGTGAAATTAATTTTCGATCGGGCTCAAGGGGTTTTTAAGAGAAAACCAGGTAACTTTGGGGACTGTTTTACATTTGTGTCGTTCACATTTTCTGCTCTATATTAGACCGTAGCATTTTAGGTTTTGTGGTGCTGGTTGTACAAGAAGAGCTTGTATGGACAGCTTGACTGTGTTTCAGTGCTGGGAGGGTTTCCTCAATAGTATGTACATTATAACAGTATAATATGTTATTATGTATATTATATTATTATATATATATTATAACAGTAGAATATACAGTATGTGCATTATAACAGCAGAATATACAGTATGTACATTATAACAGCAGAATATACAGTATGTACATTATAACAGCAGAATATACAGTATGTTCATTATAACAGTATAATAAACAGTATGTACATTCTAATAGTATAATATACAGTATGTACATTATAACAGCAGAATATACAGTATGTACATTATAACAGTATAATATACAGTATGTACATTATAACAGTATAATAAACAGTATGTACATTATAATAGTATAATATACAGTATGTACATTATAACAGCAGCATATACAGTATGTACATTATAACAGTATAATATACAGTATGTACATTATAACAGTATAATAAACAGTATGTACATTATAATAGTATAATATACAGTATGGACATTATAACAGCAGAATATACAGTATGTACATTATAACAGTATACTATACAGTATGTACATTATAACAGATAAGAAATGGTATTTTCTAGAAGCAGCCTACAATGCAGATTAATTATTCAAAGAATCAGTACAATAGGCGGTCAGGACCGTCAGGTGGTGTAGCGGAGATTGCGCTCGTCACCAATGCAAGAGGCTGCGGTCTCGACTCCCGGAGTCAGCATTGCTTGAGGCTTGGGCTGATTGTCATACTAACCCGCTTGGCTGGGTTAGGGGGAGGGCAAGTCATGGGTGGGAATCTGGCGTTGTGGACAGCGACGCCTACAGGTCAGGTCTGGGCGCTTGCTCAGCGGAGGCAGGACTTGATGAAGGCAGCGTGACCTGACCTCCCACGTTTTACACTTCACCAATGAGAGTCCTCGCTGCCAGGTGAAAAAAGAGTCACTGGCTGTCGCCGCGCGTGTTGGAGGAAGCATGCGCACAACAACCAGGTAGGGGAGGGGGGGAATTGGCACAACGACTAAATTGGGACGGGGAGAAAACAGAGACAAATCGGAGAAAGAGACGATGTAAAAAAATAAAATAAAAATAATCAGTACAATTACTTACATTAAAATAAAATAAAGTCAAATATATATATATATTTTTTATCTTTTCTCCTCCTATTTTCTGTATTTTACTCCCATCCCAATTTAGTCATTATGCCAATTCCCCCCTCCCCTTCCTGGTCGTTGCACGCATGTGCCCCCCACTGGTCGGTCTAGAGAGCCCTGAAGTCTATCACATGCTTCCTCCGATACATAGGAGACAGCCAGCAGCCTCTTTTCACCTGTCAGCGAGGACTCTCATTGGTGAAGTGTAACGCGTGGGAGGTCACACTACCTTCACCATTTCCCTCCCTCGCTGTGCAGGCGCCCTGACCGACCTGTAGGAGTCGCTGTTTACAACGACCAGATTACCACCCACCGGCTTCCCTCCCGCTGACACTGCCAATTGAGCCAGTATGACGACCGGCCAAGCCGGAGGCACCGCTGACAGCCGGATTCGATACCAGTGTCTCTGCAGTGGTAGACAGACGCTTAGTCCGCTGTGCTACCTGGCCGCCTAAAGTCAAATATTTCTTATAGACCTTATAAATTCTGCACATGGCAGCTAGACCCATAGATATATATAGAACACTAGATAGCTTACCCGCGCTGCCGGCCAATGGAGAGCGACGTCACTGAACCGCCGCCATCTTACCCCAGTCAGCCTTGAGTGAGAGTGAGTGAGCTGCACAGACAAAAATTCTCATAACTCGCTGAAATATTGACGGATTTACAAACGGTTTGGTTTATTACAAGCATTATTAACGTGGCTATGATTCAAGCGGTTTGTAAAAAAAAACATCTTTAAAAAATATTTTTTTTATAAGTATGCAGTATCATAACTACATATTTTATGTTTATAGCAAACCAACCCGTAAATCCGTCAATATTTCAGCGAGTTATGAGTAATTTTGTCTGTGCAGCTCACTCACTCTCACTCAAGGCTGACTGGGGCAAGATGGCGGCGGTTCAGTGACGCTGGTGACTCCTCCTTAAGCTATCTAGTGTTCTATAGATATCTATGGCTAGACCGACATACTTCCATGTCATTCAACGTGTGGGCTGCAGTACACCGCCGAACCACTAGGTGGCTGTGCTGCGTTGTGTTTTACAAATGGCCATATTTTCAGACTTCCTCTGCCAGTCTTTCTTCGATTTGGTCCATGTTTGGAACGTAGTTGATCATGATCGATGATGGAACGCTGCGATTATAAATGGTAAATACGAAAGTACGTCAGGCCCAGCCCAGGGCAGCGGCCAATCACAGCTCTGTGCCATCCACATCAAGGTCAACTTTATTTATATAGCACATTTAAAACCAACCCAAGTTGCACCAAAGTGCTTTACAATATAAAAACAGAGAAATACAAAAAATACAAAATGCATTATACACAAAATCAAAAGATAGAATACGACCGGGGATGTATGTGGGCACTGGGCAGACCTAATTTGCAGTGGAAGACTGTTCCACAACTTAGGGGCAGCCACCGCAAAAGCTCGGTCACCTTTTGTTTTCAACCTAGACCTTGGGACATCTAAAAGTAGTTTGTTTGATGACCTCAGTGCTCTAGCAGGGGTGCAAACATGGAGGAGTCCAGCTAGGTACTGAGGGGCCAGACCATTCAATGCCTTAAACACAAACATCACAATTTTAAAATCAAGCCTGAAGCGAACAGGGAGCCAGTGCAGGGAAGCCAGCACTGGTTTAACTAATGTGTTCACGCTTCTTTGTGCAGCAGTGTTCTGCACTAGCTGTAGGCGTCGCAGGGAGAGCTGGTCTAGACCCACATACAGGGCATTGCAGTAGTCCAGCCTAGATGGATAACCCTCTCCAGGTCATTGGGAGAGAGGTAGGGCTTCACTATATACAAATATAAAACACTAGACACTCACTCTGGTGTTTCTGCCCATCCAGTGACTTCTCAGTAGAGTTCTTCCCCCCCAGAGAGTTGGTGGCCTGACAGAGGTAGCGTGCTCCAGTCGGAGAGCGCTCCAGAGGGTCCAGAAACAGCACCTGTGCTGACCCTACCAGGACCAGGGGGCTGGAGCCTGGAGGTCCAGTCCTCCGGTACCAGGTGTAGCTGCCTGCTGCTGGGTTAGCATCACTGCTGCAGGTCAGGTTCACACTGCTGCCTTCCTCCAGGCTGCCTGAGGGACTGACCTCCACCAACACACTCCCTGGAGGATCTGGGGGTGCAGAACCAATGTTACAACATTTACTAAATACTTTCTCTGAACAACGACTACTCTGACTTAGGATTCGTGACACAAAACTATACAACAAATGATGAAACTGTTGAAAGTTGATTAGGGAGGGCTGCACGTGAGCAGGGAAGATAACGGTCTCTAGATCATTTTGTATAGCATTCTGTAGTTATGTACTGTTACGTAGAGTTACTGAAACTCTGTTACAACGTTTAATTAATTACTGCCTATATCTGCAATGGTAAAATATAAAATAAAATGTGAATGAAACATTCTTATCTACAGCAGCTTTAACTTACAGAGGACATCCAAGTGATGCTGTGATGACTTCTGTGAGCCGTGTTTATTCTCCGCCTGGCAGGTGTAGAGGCCAGAGTCTACAGGAGACACGTTCACTTTCACCAGCTGACGCCCGGTAGAAACAAGGCTACTGTCTCTGTACCAGGTGTAGTGTACTGATGGGTTGGCCTCACTGCTGCAGGACAGAGTCACATTCATACCCCGGACCACCTGCTCTGGATCAACAGAGATGCTGGTTTTCTGTGGTCCGTCTGACAAAGACAACAGGTGTATGATATTCATTAATGTTGTAGGGAAGCCATCCTATATCATCATGTAATTCAACCTCTATCATCATGTAATTAAACATCACCTCTATCGTCATGTAATTCAACATCATCTCTATCGTCATGTAATTAAACATCACCTCTATCATCATGTAATTAAACCTCTATCATGTAATTAAACCTCTATCATCATGTAATTCAACCTCTATCATCATGTAATTAAACATCACCTCTATCGTCATGTAATTCAACATCACCTCTATCGTCATGTAATTAAACATCATCTCTATCATCATGTAATTAAACATCACCTCTATCATCATGTAATTAAACCTCTATCATCATGTAATTAAACCTCTATCATCATGTAATTAATTAATATTTCCGAGTGAGTCTGTGGACTCAAGGGTTCCAGATGATTTAATAAAGTTTGAAATATTTTATATATAATGTTTATATCATATATAATATATAATATATAAAGTTTGATCGGAATGAGTCACAATTTCCATAACTTACACTGGACATTGAGGGTAACAGGAGCAGACAGTCCCGCTCCGATGGTATTGCCTGCCCCGCAGTAATACTCCCCACTGTCAGAGGGCTGGATGTTCAGGCTTTTTGGAAATGAGCCTTTAACAGTAAAGTCTTGTGTGTTCTTCTTCTTCTTCCATAGCTGACGAGTCTGCACTGCTGGGTTGGCATCACTACTGCAGGTAAAAGTGACTATATCTCCTTTAACAACATGTTCTACTTGACCAGCTGATAGCACAACATTCCTCGGCTTATCTGTTGGAAAGAGAGTTCATGGTGGTGTCAAGTCATGGTGTTTTATGTTTGTCTTTTATAGCGTTCTGCAAACATAGAATTGCACAAAGAAAGAAAGAAAGAAAGAAAGAAAGAAAGAAAGAAAGAAAGAAAGAAAGAAAGAAAGAAGAAAGAAAGAAAGAAAGAAAGAAAGAAAGAATAGGTTTACAGCAGGTATATCTACAGCAGGTATCTTTACAGCAGATATCTCTACAGCAGGTATCTTTACAGCAGGTATCTCTACAGCAGGTATCTCTACAGCAGGTATCTCTACAGCAGGTATCTCTAAAGCAGGTATCTCTACAGGTATCTCTACAGCAGGTATCTCTAAAGCAGATATCTCTACAGCAGGTATCCCTACAGCAGGTATCTCTACAGCAGGTATCTCTACAGCAGGTATCTCTAAAGCAGGTATCTCTACAGGTATCTCTACAGCAGGTATCTCTAAAGCAGATATCTCTATAGCAGGTATCTCTACAGATATCTCTACAGCAGGTATCTCTAGAACTAAGTGGATCATACCAAAATGATCTGGATGGATAACAAGGACTCTGGTGAAGGGGGGGGGGGACATAATTATGTTTTCTTTGTCATTTTGGGTGAACTGTGCCTTTAAGCACTGAAGTTGTGAAATAAGCACCAAAAGCAAATGTTTTGTTGTTTCCACATAAGCACTAGCTCAAAAGATGTGTTGTTGTTGTTTATATATAGTGGCTTAACAGTGGAAATATGGTAATTTTAAGAAATGAAAGGGAATTTCATGTTATTCTCAAGAGAGATGTGATAGTTGGCTGTTTAAAGATATGGGCTTATATTTTGCAAAGGGCTTGGAGATGGGCTTGAAGCACTGAAAACGAGCCCCAAGTAACCATGGAAACATACAAAGAGACACAAGGACTGAAGTTGTTAGGCCCAAATTCCTGGGTTTAAAAGTTCCTATATGACTGCAGCGTACAGGAAGCTATCTAAGGGCTGAGACCATCACACCTAAATGACTGCAGCGTACAGGAGGCTATCTAAGGGCTGAGAACATCACACCTAAATGACTGCAGCGTACAGCAGGCTATCTAAGGGCTGAGACCACCACACCTAAATGACTGCAGCGTACAGCAGGCTCTCTAAGGCCTGAGACCATCACACCTAAATGACTGCAGCGTACAGCAGGCTATCTAAGGCCTGAGACCATCACACCTAAATGACTGCAGCGTACAGGTGGCTATCTAAGGGCAAATACATCAGCTGTTTTTGAAGCCAAACAAAAATCCCTACTTTAAACTTCCAGTGACTGACGCTAAGCTAAGTTTTGCTTTACTGAGCTCCGTTATCTGGGGGCTGTAGTTGGTCACTTTAAGCTGCACACCGGAGCATCTTTTAATCCAGCTGTTTGCTGTTCTCTGATATTTTCTGACATTTCGTTGATGCGTGGCTCGACACTTCAAGCTGACATGGGGATATCTTTAATCCTTGATTTGATTGTCTCTTTGTTTGGCAAGCCTTCAAACAAAACATCTGAGCTACAGAGAAAAGCCTCCTTGATATACTCGACTTACAAAAAATAACCTGTGGGAGGATTTCAACAAGATAAATGCGACAACAGTGCAAAGTATTTCACTATAATATTACAAAGCAAAAAGAAAATATATATATATATATTTTTTTTAATGCTGCCCCCTGTGCCTATGCGTGCCTAGGGTTGCCTACCCCTGGTCTAGATCATTTTGTATGGCATTCTGTAGTTATGTACTGTTACTTAGAGTTACTGAAACTCTGTTACAATGTTTAATTAATTACTGCCTATATCTGCAATGGTAAAATATAAAATAAATTGTGAATGTAACATTCTTATCTACGACAGCTTTAACTTACACAGGACATCCAATGAAACATTCTTATCTACGGCAGCTTTAACTTACACAGGACATCCAAGTGATGCTGTGATGACTTCTGGGAGCCGTGTTTATTCTCCGCCTGGCAGGTGTAGAGGCCAGAGTCTGCAGGAGACACGTTCACTTTCACCAGCTGACGCCCGGTAGAAACAAGGCTACTGTCTCTGTACCAGGTGTAGATGTGTACTGATGGGTTGGCCTGACTGCTGCAGGACAGTCTCACATTCATACCCCGGACCACCTGCTCTGGATCAACAGAGATGCTGGTTTTCTGTGGGCCATCTGACAAAGACAACAGGTGTATGATATTCATTAATGTTGTAGGGAAGCCATGTAATTAAACCTCTATCATCATGTAATTCAACCTCTATCATCA
Source organism: Notolepis coatsorum (assembly GCF_963971535.1). Taxonomy (NCBI): domain Eukaryota; kingdom Metazoa; phylum Chordata; class Actinopteri; order Aulopiformes; family Paralepididae; genus Notolepis; species Notolepis coatsorum. The sequence continues at coordinate 10,833,080 of NC_140183.1, read as the reverse complement.
TGTAATTAAACATCACCTCTATCGTCATGTAATTCAACATCATCTCTATTGTCATGTAATTAAACATCACCTCTATCATCATGTAATTAAACCACTATCATCATGTAATTAAACATCATGTAATTAAACCTCTATCATCATGTAGTTTTGGGTGAACTGTCCCTTTAAGCACTGAAGTTGTGAAATAAGCACCAAAAGCAAATGTTTTGTTGTTTCCACATAAGCACTAGCTCAAAAGATGTGTTGTTGTTGTTTATATATAGTGGCTTAACAGTGGAAATATGGTAATTTTAAGAAATGAAAGGGAATTTCATGTTATTCTCAAGAGAGATGTGATAGTTGGCTGTTTAAAGATAGGGGCTTATATTTTGCAAAGGGCTTGGAGATGGGCTTGAAGCACTGAAAACGAGCCCCAAGTAACCATGGAAACATCCAAAGAGACACAAGGACTGAAGTTGTTAGGCCCAAATTCCTGGGTTTAAAAGTTCCTATATGACTGCAGCGTACAGCAGGCTATCTAAGGGCTGAGACCATCACACCTAAATGACTGCAGCGTACAGCAGGCTATCTAAGGGCCGAGACCATCACACTTAAATGACTGCAGCGTACAGCAGGCTATCTAAGGGCTGAGACCATCACACCTAAATGACTGCAGCGTACAGCAGGCTATCTAAGGGCCGAGACCATCACACCTAAATGACTGCAGCGTACAGCAGGCTATCTAAGGGCAAATACATCAGCTGTTTTTGAAGCCAAACAAAAATCCCTACTTTAAAGGAAAACTCCAACATTTTGGGAAATTAGCTTATTTGCCATCTACCCTGGAGTTAGACAAGAAGATACATACCTTTTTCTTCTCTGTGCATGCAGTAGGAGTAGGAAGACGTTGGGAACTAGGCTAATGGAGGAACCTACTTCCAGTGACTGACGCTAAGCTAACGGTGCGCCTCTTCCTACTCCTACTGCATGCACAGAGAAGAAAAAGGTATGTATCCTGGGTTAGCAACTGGTTGTTCTTCTCTGAACCAGACAATTGGTGGGTTGCGGCACAATGTTTCACAAGACAGAGACACTTGAGCTCCCTCTCTCACATCGCTAGGCACTCTGGCAGTCAACCCTAGTCGTAACACTCCAACATTTTGGGAACCCTGGAGTTAGACAAGAAGATGCATACCTTTTTCTTCTCTGTGCATGCAGTAGGAGTAGGAAGACATTTGAAACTAGGCTAATGGAGGAACCTACTTCCAGTGACTGACGCTAAGCTAGGCTAACGGTGCGTGTCTTTCTACTCCTACTGCATGCACAGAGAAGAAAAAGGGTATGTATCTTCTTGTCTAACTCCAGGGTAGATGCCAAATAAGCTAATTTCCCCAAATGTTGGAGTTTTCCTTTAACCAAGGTCCTTGCAGGGTAGTTAAATGTCATATGTAATGCAAGATACTCCACAGTACAGATGGAATGCTCATAGATGTTATCATGTAGGAATACAAGCACATGCATTTGACTCACATTGAATGTTCAGAGCCACACGGGCAGATTTGATGGTCTCTTGTCCTCTGATAGCACACCGGTAACTCCCAGCATGCTCAGGCCTGGCTAGGAACACTGGGTTATCAACTGGTTGTCCTTCTCTGAACCAGACAATTGGAGGGTTGAGGCACGATGTTTCACAAGACAGAGACACTTGAGCTCCCTCTCTCACATCGCTAGGCACTCTGGCAGCCAACCCTAGTCGTAAGGAGACACACAGATCAACAACAAATATCTAAAATAGTAGCTGTGGTCGAGAACTGGGGTGATGGTGGCCGTAAGGTTAGAGTAGTGCGCTTGTGAACGGGAGCTAAATGAAAAAAGTTTATCAATTTTTTTTTGATTTATGATATTAATGATTTGCCTTCCTTAATATCAACCACTGAAGGGCCCTTGAGCAAGGCAGGAGTTCATTTAAAAAGCCCTTATTCTTTTGGATTTGTTATATCGGTAGCTCGACATAGTAGACAGTTTCTCATAATTCACAGTTTCTCATAATTCACAGTTTCTCATAATTCTGTATATTCTTTAAGTTAATGTTTTATTAATGAATTAATATGTGAGATTATTGTATCTTAATGGATCTGTAATTAATCTGTAAACATATGCTTTTGTAAAAGTTATTCAGCTTACTTGGGGAGGAGGGATTATTAAGGGAAGGAATTCATTCCATAATTGGTTTATAATAATAATAATAATAATAATAATAATAATAATAATAATAATAATAATAATAATAATAATAATAATAATAATAATAATAATAATAATAATAATAATAATAATAATAATAATGCATTTTATGTATGTATGTATGTATGTATGTATGTATGTATGTATGTATGTATGTATGTATGTATGTATGTATGTATGTATGTATGTATGTATGTATGTATGTATGTATGTATGTATGTATGTATGTATGTATGTATGTATGTATGTATGTATGTATGTATGTATGTATGTATGTATGTATGTATGTATGTATGTATGTATGTATGTATGTATGTATGGTATGTATGTATGTATGTATGTATGTATGTATGTATGTATGTATGTATGTATGTATGTATGTATGTATGTATGTATGTATGTATGTATGTATGTATGTATGTATGTATGTATGTATGTATGTATGTATGTATGTATGTATGTATGTATCTATCTATCTATCTATCTATCTATCTATCTATCTATCTATCTATCTATCTATCTATCTATCTATCTATCTATCTATCTATCTATCTATCTATCTATCTATCTATCTATCTATCTATCTATCTATCTATCTATCTATCTATCTATCTATCTATCTATCTATCTATCTATCTATCTATCTATCTATCTATCTATCTATCTATCTATCTATCTATCTATCTATCTATCTATCTATCTATCTATCTATCTATCTATCTATCTATCTATCTATCTATCTATCTATCTATCTATCTATCTATCTATCTATCTATCTATCTATCTATCTATCTATCTATCTATCTATCTATCTATCTATCTATCTATCTATCTATCTATCTATCTATCTATCTATCTATCTATCTATCTATCTATCTATCTATCTATCTATCTATCTATCTATCTATCTATCTATCTATCTATCTATCTATCTATATATGAATGTGTGTCTGTATATAATGCATGTATATGTAATATGTATGTGTCTATATGAATGTGTGTGTGTATATAATTCATGTATATGTATGTATGTCTATATGAATGTGTGTGTGTATATAATGCATGTATATGTACGTATGTATATATGAATGTGTGTGTGTATATAATGCATGTATATGTACGTATGTCTATATTAATGTGTGTGTGTATATAATGCATGTATATGTATGTATGTCTATATGAATGTGTGTGTGTATATAATGCATGTATATGTATGTATGTCTATATGAATGTGTGTGTGTATATAATACATGTATATGTATGTATGTCTATATGAATGTGTGTGTGTATATAATGCATGTATATGTATGTATGTATGTCTATATGAATGTGTGTGTGTATATAATGCATGTATATGTACGTATGTCTATATAAATGTGTGCATCCTGTATGTTTCTTACGTGGACCCCAGGAAGAGTAGTGGTTGCCGTGGTAACAGTGCAGCTGCTGGGTGTGTGTAACGTGTCAAACTGTGGTTCTGGAGCCCAGTAGGAACCTCCCTGGGTGTGACTGTGTGAGACTGTGTGAGTGTGAAGCAGGGCGTTGCTGAACACCCTGGGAAATAAAGGTTTAAAAAAGAACTATCAGGGTCTGACTCGCTGGTCAGTAGCACAGACAGCTGCAGGTCACAGATAAAAACACACGTTCAAAAGAGCAGGATTCACTTTTCTGGTGGTGTAGTTACAGTAGCCTACCTGTTACAGTCAGAGAAACCCCTTCCCTAGAGTTCCATGTGTCTTTCTTCACATTGTTCTCTGCTTCAAATCGGAAAAAGTATGATGATGTATCATCGTCCTGCAGGTTAACAAGTCTTAATGAACTGTTAGAGTTTGTATCTCCAGTGTACGTGACACGTTCTCTGTATCGTGGAATCGTTGAGAGGTCAACACCAGCCCTAGTTAACTGCCAGTAGGTCTTGGTGACGGTGAATCCTGGGGGGTATTGGTAGGAGCACTGAAGCACCACTGATGACCCTCTCACAGCACACACAGAAGAAGAGGGAAAGGTCACTTTCCAAGGATCACTCCAAGCTCCTGTAGAAAGATGAGCACATTTTAAAATCCTCTAATTGAATGTTGTATTTTTGTCTTTTTTCATATGGGTTTTAACACTGCTGACACGTAGATTTGGGATGTGATATATTTTGTATCTTATTTTATCTTAATGTTTTTTTTATCTTATCGTATCGTATCATATCTTATCTTATTATATCTTATCTTATCAGCTGAAGATCTGTTTTACCCTCCTTACTGACTGGTGTCTTACAAATCACCAAAACAAAACCCAGTTTCAAGTAGTACTCTTGTCATGTGGAGACTCAACAGAGACAGTAGTACTCTTGTCATGTGGAGACTCAACAGAGACAGTACTCTTGTCATGTGGAGACTCAACAGAGACAGTAGTACTCTTGTCATGTGGAGACTCAACAGAGACAGTAGTACTCTTGTCATGTGGAGACTCAACAGAGACAGTAGTACTCTTGTCATGTGGAGACTCAACAGAGACAGTAGTACTCTTGTCATGTGGAGACTCAACAGAGACAGTAGTACTCTTGTCATGTGGAGACTCAACAGAGACAGTAGTACTCTTGTCATGTGGAGACTCAACAGAGACAGTACTCTTGTCATGTGGAGACTCAACAGAGACAGTACTCTTGTCATGTGGAGACTCAACAGAGACAGTAGTACTCTTGTCATGTGGAAACTGAACAGAGACAGTACTCTTGTCATGTGGAGACTCAACAGAGACAGTACTCTTGTCATGTGGAGACTCAACAGAGACAGTACTCTTGTCATGTGGAGACTCAACAGAGACAGTAGTACTCTTGTCATGTGGAGACTGAACAGAGACAGTACTCTTGTCATGTGGAGACTCAACAGAGACAGTACTCTTGTCATGTGGAGACTCAACAGAGACAGTAGTACTCTTGTCATGTGGAGACTGAACAGAGACAGTACTCTTGTCATGTCGAGACTCAACAGAGACAGTAGTACTCTTACTTACTTACTTACTTACTTACTTACTTACTTACTTACTTACTTACTTACTTACTTACTTACTTACTTACTTACTTACTTACTTACTTACTTACTTACTTACTTACTTACTTACTAAGAATCACTGCAGTAAATATAATGATTATCTTCAATCAAACCAAACAGATCTCTCTTGATCATCTCCAGGTTAATTTATCATACAACTGAGCAGAAGGTCTACTGCAGTTGAACCACATGAACAACTCACCTGGTATCAGGATCAATATCACCATATTGATCCACGTCATCTTCAGGATCCACATGACATCAACCTGCAAAACAATGATATAAGGCAGTGGTTCTCAACCTGTGGTACGCGTACCACTAGTGGTACTTGGTGGTACTGCTGGCGGCACTTAAAAATTATATTATAATATTTTTTTTGCGCAGTCAGACCACTGAACTTAGAAGCAGGTGTTTCTAGTTGTGGTGGCACGATAGTTAGATAACCTAAATGGGGAACAACCAGGAGATCACTGTGACAGAGATTAATGCAGTCTATCTTTTATTCAACTTCAGCCCTGATAATAACCATTTTTATTTTTAGATTTCTTTGTAATGTCAGATAACAAATGAAATACTCCCACTTTTCTGAAAATAGTTGTTGTTAAATCTGACATTACAAAAAACTTAAAATCCAGTGTTGTTGCTAATCATTGACACATGCCTAGCCTGTAATAATCCCCCCAGAAAATGTTACTTTGCATTTGATATATTGAAAATATTTTACTTTTTGTGTGTTTTTTTAACAATAATTTGTGATGCCATCACACAAACTGGCATTTAAAGGGTTACAATTCCAAAATTCCTGCAATTAAGTCTTTGTAACAAAATAATTCCTGGTGGGGGACCCCCACTTAGAAAGTGGCCTGACTGGGGCTATATTTCACACTATATTTCCCAGCCTGAATTATTTCCCCAGTCCGCCCCGCTTATGTGAGTTGTGTGTGTGTGTGTGTGTGTGTGTGTGTGTGTGTGTGTGTGTGTGTGTGTGTGTGTGTGTGTGTGTAGGTGTGTGTGTGTGTGTGTGTGTGTGTGTGTGTGTGTGTGTGTGTGTGTGTGTGTGTGTGTGTGTGTGTTTACAACCAAAATGTTAAAATATCAACTGTTAGACCATACCATTTCACAACTCGGCTACAACTGTAAACTTTTAGTCTTCATATTTGGAAGCCTGGGTCATGTCCATAAGTTGGGTGTTAGAGGCCTTCAGTTGGCCGGTCTTCCGAAGAGAAGAGCCAAACAATTAGCTAAATATTGCTCAGTGTCAGCAATTATTGGCAGCCGGGCAATTTGGAGAAGACGCTGCTATCTGTACCCATGAGCTGTGTGTTGATTGTCAGGTTCATCATCCGTGTGAGTCTGTAACTTTGATTGCCACTGTGGCACGATTGTATCCGAATAATCCCACAATGTACAAGCGCACTGTTAATATTTGTGTCCTTTAAACCTTGTTTTTATGTGGACATAAATAAAATATTCTAAATGTGTGTGTGTGTGTGTGTGTGTGTGTGTGTGTGTGTGTGTGTGTGTGTGTGTGCGTGTGTGTGTGCGAGAGAGAGAGAGAATGAAGGACAATTGCTTGTTGTGTGAGAGCGAGAGAGAGAGAGAATTAAGTACATTTGCTGAAACACAGTTGTTCTTAATTTTCTCACTTGCTATGTGAGAATGTTAGTTATTATGTTCGCAATGCCCCTTGCATTGTATGAGTTGTGTGGAAGAGTTTGCTAGTTCTAGTGCTACCCCTTTGTACATTGTGGCTGTGGCTGACAAAAGTTAACAATAAATAATGGTATTAGGAATACATTTGCCTCCTGCGTGAACTGTGCATAGCTGAATAGACTGTATTTTAACGTCGGCCATATGGTGGTACTTGGAGAGCCAGCTACGTTCTCAGGTGGTACTTGGTGTAAAAAGGTTGAGAACCACTCATATAAGGTATGAAATAACTTGATTGTCGCTATTCTGTTAAGTGATTGTTGCCTACAGCGTTGGTTCTCAACCCTTTTCGTATCAAGGAGCCCCACATCCATCACATCAGGCTGCAGGGCCCCAGTTCAAGCGCTGTGTCACGGACCAGATATAGAAGATACCTGAAGTTAGATATGACTTGGTCCTGAATGTCCTAACTGTCTATACTGTATATGTGATTGATTGAATTGATTGAAAACGTTATTAACAGATTGCAGAATGGGTACAATACAGTACGGCTCAATACAATAAACTGCTAAGAGGATGCAGTCCAGAAAAATACTTTTGTCTTGTTTACACAAGGGTCCTCCATTTTCAATTCATCAAGACATGTATGACACACAAGACATACAAACAGTACTGTGTAAGAAAAAGAGATCATAAAAAAATAATATACATCCGAAGGGGAAGAAACTGTACATTGGAGGGGGTTGGGTGGGTGGTGGGGGGGGTTTGACATTTGAAGAGGCCAGTTTCTAATTGCAGCCACCCGTAGGTGCTCTTTGAGAGCGGTTTTGAAGGAGGGTAGGGATTCACTAATAGTGTAATAATGTGGGGAGATAACGTTGGAGAGTGAAGCCATTAGAGTCACTAGTCACTCTTATATATTTTCTCACTAATCGTCTAGTGAATGAAATAGTGACATTCTTCTGGGGACCCCCTGGAACCTCCTCAAGGACCCTTCTGGGTCCCTGGACCCCTTGTTGAGAACCACTGACTGGACTATGAACTTACTGCATATTATTGAGAATATCTACCCATATGGCAAAGATGTAAAAAAGTTTCTTATAATCCTTTTCCTTGTGGGTATTCTATGAAATGTCAACGCTTCAACTGACAGAGGCACTGACTGCAACAACATCATTACTCATCACAGCTTTCTTGTCCTAAATATTGTGTTTACGCCCCCTGGAAGTTGTAATTACGAGGAAAAATGCCACGTCAACCTACACTGTTTGTGTATACTTCCACCTGTTCTCTGTAACAAAGAAGCCAACACTATCCACAGAACAAGCCTTCTCACAGTGGTTTCCCCACATGTCTGACCAGAATCGAGAGCTCCCCCCCAGTGCACCTGAAGCAGACAGGAAGTGAGAGCTCCCCCCCCCCCCAGTGCACCTGAAGCAGACAGGAAGTGAGAGCTCCCCCCCCCAGTGCACCTGAAGCAGACAGGAAGTGAGAGCTCCCCCCCCAGTGCACCTGAAGCAGACAGGAAGTATTTGTATTTGTATTTGTATTTATTGGTTTAAAATACAGAGACAGTGCATATTAAGGAACATTTACTGTAAATATGCCAGTTTAGCCAAGTTGGCTAATTTTCAACTGTAGTCTCTGGGGCAGGTGACATGAGCACAACAATAATTAAAACATAGTACAATAATTAAAACACAGTAGGAATCAGTATAGGTTACAATACACTAAAATACATACAAATAAATACATTAAAATACAACCCCTCAGTTAAAATGGTCGCACACTTGACCATCTCTCAACCATGATTTTAAGTTAGTTTTAAATGAGATGTAACTTTGATACTCCCTGAGCCGTGTTGGCAGACTGTTCCAGGTGTGGGCTGCTCTCACGGAAAAGGCTGTCTGACTAAAAGCAGACCTCCTGTTTGGGACTACACAGTCCCCTCTGACTACAGACCTGGTATATCTGTCAGCAGATGCTTTCTGTTTTATGAAAGTACAGAGGGGGGGAGGAGCCAAGCCATGTAGGATTTTATAGGTAAGGCAGGCATCTTTGAATTTGACAAGATTGTCCCAGCTCAGTAGGTTCTGGTTTGCTATGCTATAACAATGGTGGTGGCTGTTTGTTTTCCTGTCCAGAACTTTCACAGCCTGATGGTAAACTACCTGTACAGATCGTAGTGTTGTACAGGAGGCTTGTGTCCAGCTAGTCAGACAGTATGTTAAGTGTGACATAATAATGGCATTAAAATACAGTGCTGCTGCTTTTGTTGACAGAGAGTTTCTGATGTGACGGAAGTTTGATAAGTGAAACTTTGCATTGTTTACTACCGATTTGATTTGTTTTTTAAATGTAAGATTGGAGTCCATTGTCAACCTTTCTGTGAGAGCTTCCCCCCAGTGCACCTGAAGCAAACAGAACTCCATCTCAAGTTCAAGTTTCAAGTTTCAAGTTTCTTTAATAGTTGTCATACAGAAGTACAGAATACTTTTATACAAAATGCTTCTTACTGTTGCGCTCCAGAGACTGTGCAAGACAAGATAAGTATGAAATAAAATAACATAGTAAAATTAGAAGTAAAAAAAATGAGGTCACAGTGTTCAGTTTAGACATATGTACAATGTTCGATGCAGAATAGACGTAGTTACCATACAATATACAATACTGTGCAGTGTACTAATATACAATACTATATAGTGCAAGGTACCAGGTAATCTTGGTACCATCTTGATCAACAGATTTAATGAATAAAGTCAGAAAAGCAGGACCACTTACCTCTATTTCTCTCTCTTTCTCTCTGTCCTCTCTCTCTCTCTCTCTCTCTCTCTCTCTCTCTCTCTCTCTCTCTCTCTCTCTCTCTCTCTCTCTCTCTCTCTCTCTCTCTGGATTCTCACAGTCATCTGACGCTCTCTGACACCTTGTGAATACCCAGAAGTAGAGACTGTAGGCTATTGGCAGCATGAAAAGCAGAAATTGTGTTTCCTCTACTAGTGCTACCGAGTGTATGTACAGAGTATATTAACTTGTACAGTGATGCAGGTAGAGTATGTGTAAGGAATTTGGAATATGTACAGATATATATATAGTATTGTCGGAGATAGGACTCCATTCCCCCCTCTCTTTGATCTCTCTCACCCATCTTTCCTTCCTAGGCCCATCCCTCCCCCTATTCCTTCCCCACCTTTCCATTATGTCCCCAAATATGTCACATTCCTGTGACCCCCACCCTTTCCTTTGTATACAGATGTTTTAAGATCCAGTGGGGGGTCTCTCTTCCCAGGTGTCCTAGCTAAACACTAAATTGAGAGTCATCCAGCCTAACTCTGACTATTTTGTATTGATACTTTGATTGAGTTAATAAAGTAAGTTATTCAGCTTCGGCTATTTTCCACCACAGTATCTACTGACATGAAAAAAGGATTATATGCAGGTATGTACAGACAGATGTGGATATATATATATATATTAAGGCTGTCAAAGTTAACGTGTCATTAACGCGTTAACGCACAATTCTGTTAACGCCACTATTCTTTTTTAACACACGATTAATGTTTTAGAATTATTATTATAAAAAAAATACAAAAAATAATTCTTCCCTCAAGTGTGTGTGTGTGTGTGTGTGTGTGTGTGTGTGTGTGTGTGTGTGTGTGTGTGTGTGTGTGTGTGTGTGTGTGTGTGTGTGTGTGTGTGTGTGAGAGATATAGAGAGAGAGGGGGGGGGTGAGAGATATGAGGAAGGGGCAAGAAAGAAAGAGAGCTGGGAGAGTGTGTGTGTGTGTGAGAGAGAGAGGGAGGGGGTGTGAGTCCTCAGCCCTTGTGTGGGTGAATGTATCAAGTTCCTAACGTTTTCTTTCCCCTATTATTTCATGCACACTTTATTCATTGTTTTAAATTATTATTTTCTTTTAAGTTGCACGAGGGTCATCCTTTTGTGTTAAATGGCTGCATAAAGCAAGCATTTGTTGACTCTCATGTTGATAAGAGTATTAAAACTTGAAAAAGATCTGTTTAAGGTAGATATAGAAAGAAGAAAAATGCGATAAATTTGCGATTAATCGTGAGTTAACTATATGGACAATCATGCGATTAATCAGATTCAATATTTTAATCGATTGACAGCACTAATATATATATATATATATATATATATATATATATATATATATATATATATATATATATATATATGGTAAGAATAAATAAATATATTCAGTATGTACAGCATTATTGTACATGCTATCATACAGAGTTACGTACATGGGTAGACTATAGTATGAGGTAGGTAGTTGTGATTTTTATGATTACTACATGTATGATTACAGTGTAGGACAGTTGTAGACTGTGAGCTGTTAACTCAAACAATCAGCCCGTCACCCAATTAGTTCAAGTTCAATGTCAAGCTGCTGCTCATCTGGCAATCAAAATGTCCGTGTTCTCAATAAGCCTCTGGCACAAAATGGTAAATGGTGCATTTATATAGATCTTTTATCCAAAGCGCTTTACAACTTGTTCCTCACGTTTTACCCATTTTTGTTGATTGTTGATTTTTTGTTTGTTTGTTTGTTTGTTTGTTTTATCTTGCACACTTTAACTTTTTTTGTTCTTTTCTGGATCGGTTTTTGTTGATTTTTGATTGTTGATTTATTTTTTTGTTTGTTATATTTTGAAAACTTTAACTTTTTTGAATTTGTTTTTTGAATTAGGGGTAGGTTGCTCTATAAGCCTTCGGCTTCAAACCTATCCTTTTCGTTTGTTTATTTGTGAAAATGTTCGATTTTTGTTTGTTTGTTTATTTATTTGTAAACATTCGAAATAAAATAATTCATTCATTCATTCATTCATTCACACACTCACACACAGACAGCAGAGGCAACCCTGCCAGGTGCAGACCTGCTCATCCGACCAGGAACCTCCGGATTACCAGACGACTGCTCTACCTCCCGAGCCACTGTCGCCCCGTTATGAAGTTCATTGAGTACATAGATACAAAGAATACGTTTGAATGGCACCACTAATGAATAAGGGTTTGTCTCTGTATCCTGAGTTGAACAGCAACTACCCATAGATGCTGACCCCAGTGCAGAATACAACATGCAGAAGTAACAAGTGGTCTGGTTAACTGGCACACGGCAACAACTGCTAACGTAGGGAACGCCGGTGGTAACGACGGCTTCCATTTGTTTTCACACCTCTAGAATGTGTTTTCTCTGTGACAGCAAAACATGTTTTTTGCAGCACAGTTAAACTGCACTTAAATGCACTTTAAATGAGCTTGAAGAAACAAAGGTTATCCTATGTACACAAATGTGTATTTGGCCAGGCCGCGTGTCTTTTCATATATAGAGCATCCCAACAATGGAACTCAATACCTCAAACAATTAGAGTGTCCACATCATATCACTCATTCAAGTGCAAGGCAATGCAATGCAAGGCAATGGCTCATTGATAACCAGAATTGTCAACACTGAGGTGTCTGTGTGTGTGTGTGTGTGTGTGTGTGTGTGTGTGTGTGGATATGGTGCGTTTGTCTATGTCTGGATCTTTTTATATGTCATGATGTGCTCTGTCCTTGTGTCCATGACTGTATTGTGACCTGTATCCCTATCGTATGTTCTATGTGCTTTTGTTGTGTTTTTATTCTAATGTTATTTATCTTGATTTTATTCTGTTTTTAACTAGTATATAACCAGGGGAAGTGGCCACGCCCACCTAACTAGTATATAACATGGGGAAGTGGCCACGCCCACCTCTCTAGTATATAACCAGGGGAAGTGGCCACGCCCACCTCTCTAGTATATAACCAGGGGAAGTGGCCACGCCCACCTCTCTAGTATATAACCAGGGGAAGTGGCCACGCCCACCTCTCTAGTATATAACCAGGGGAAGTGGCCACGCCCACCTCTCTAGTATATAACCAGGGGAAGTGGCCACGCCCACCTCTCTAGTATATAACCAGGGGAAGTGGCCACGCCCACCTCTCTAGTATATAACCAGGGGAAGTGGCCACGCCCACCTCTCTAGTATATAACATGGGGAAGTGGCCACGCCCAGGCCACTGAGGCAGAGCGCCCCCTACCTAACTGAAAGGCTCTGACCCAGAGCGCCCCCTACCTAACTGAAAGGCTCTGACCCAGAGCGCCCCCTACCTAACTGAAAGGCTCTGACCCAGAGCGCCCCCTACCTAACTGAAAGGCTCTGACCCAGAGCGCCCCCTACCTAACTGAAAGGCTCTGACCCAGAGCGCCCCCTACCTAACTGAAAGGCTCTGACCCAGAGCGCCCCCTACCTAACTGAAAGGCTCTGAAGCAGAGCGCCCCCTACCTAACTGAAAGGCTCTGACCCAGAGCGCCCCCTACCTAACTGAAAGGCTCTGATGCAGAGCGCCCCCTACCTAACTGAAAGGCTCTGATGCAGAGCGCCCCCTACCTAACTGAAAGGCTCTGATGCAGAGCGCCCCCTACCTAACTGAAAGGCTCTGAAGCAGAGCGCCCCCTACCTAACTGAAAGGCTCTGAAGCAGAGCGCCCCCTACCTAACTGAAAGGCTCTGAAGCAGAGCGCCCCCTACCTAACTGAAAGGCTCTGAAGCAGAGCGCCCCCTACCTAACTGAAAGGCTCTGAAGCAGAGCGCCCCCTACCTAACTGAAAGGCTCTGAAGCAGAGCGCCCCCTACCTAACTGAAAGGCTCTGAAGCAGAGCGCCCCCTACCTAACTGAAAGGCTCTGACCCAGAGCGCCCCCTACCTAACTGAAAGGCTCTGAAGCAGAGCGCCCCCTACCTAACTGAGAGGCTCTGACCCAGAGCGCCCCCTACCTAACTGAAAGGCTCTGACCCAGAGCGCCCCCTACCTAACTGAAAGGCTCTGACGCAGAGCGCCCCCTACCTAACTGAAAGGCTCTGACGCAGAGCGCCCCCTACCTAACTGAAAGGCTCTGAAGCAGAGCGCCCCCTACCTAACTGAAAGGCTCTGACCCAGAGCGCCCCCTACCTAACTGAAAGGCTCTGATGCAGAGCGCCCCCTACCTAACTGAAAGGCTCTGACCCAGAGCGCCCCCTACCTAACTGAAAGGCTCTGACGCAGAGCGCCCCCTACCTAACTGAAAGGCTCTGATGCAGAAAAGATGTGACAGGCTGCCTCCTCGTGTACCGGAGGGGACACGTGATGCAAGGCTTCTATCCTCCCTACAACCGACCAGTGGGGGGCATATGCGAGCAACGTTCAAGACAGGGCAGGGGAGAATTGGAAACACGACATTGGGGTGGGAGAAAAATAGAAAATAAGGGGAAAAAGTGGATAAAAATATAAAGTAAGACATAAATATAGGCAATAACATTATAGTAAAGATAGAAATAAGAAGTGTAAACAATATAATTAACTCTGAATATAAGAATATGTAAACAGTGTAATCAAAGGTGCAGATGATGGTCTGTATGCCCTATCAGTAATATTATACGTTACAATAAGAATCTGAATATATACTATGAGTAAGTAAAGTAAACAGTATACACAGGTGCAGTATACACAAGGTACCCTAACTGGCATGATATACACATCATACATTATACGTTGTAGTCCGTGCAGTTTAGATGGTAAGAGTCAGACCCTCTCCGGCTGCTGACGGTGGTCCCTGCCCACTGTTGTGGAGCCTGATGGCCGCTGGTACGAAGGACTGGTGGTACAGATCTCCTGTTGTAGCGACTGATAACCGGAGTAGAGGGAGGAGGGGGTGATGTAGAATTGTGTCTGAATCTTAGAGAAATATGCCTATATCTTTATCCACTGTGATCTACCATTCCTAAAGATAGAGGTGAAGCGGCATAGTGAGAGATCTGATGTCACACCTCACTATGTTCTTACTGGTCTACTACTACTGGAGGTCACCAGGAGGTCAACAGGAGGTCATCAGGAGGCACATATACGTGGTTGATCATGGAAGGTATTTGGAGGGGTAGTGATTTAGAGATGAATCAGAAAGAATCCTGAAACTGTCCCATTACAGATATGAATGTAGAAGTTGCAGAGAACAAAAGGAAGAGCAGAGGGGAAGGGACACAGCCTTGGGGGGGAACCCGTGCTGGTGGTCCGGGAGTCTGAGGTGTGTTTTCCCAGTCTCACATGCTGCTTCCTGCCAGACAGGAAGTCTGTGATCCACCTGCAGGTGCAGTCAGGCACGCTCAGCTGGGAGAGCTTGTCCTGTAGCAGGGCTGGGATGACGTGTGTTGAAGGCAGAGCGGAAATCCACAAACAGGATCCTGGCTGGGCCCTCATTTATCAACAATTCTTAGAAAGTGTTCTATTTTCGTTCTTAAGCACAGAATTTAGAATGTGTGTACGTACAGAAAAATCGGGATTTATCACACGTGCGTACACGGGTCCTACGCACACCCCGTGTTGATAAATACCATTTGTTCTACCGTCAATGCTCGTGCATGATTATCCATATATGGTCATGAAACACCCCCATGGGATTTCAAATAATGGACTAGCCCGAGCGAACTCTGAGAAACTTCACGAGCGAGATTGTTCACGGAGGTCTAAGTAACTAATTCAACGCGCTGTGGAACCAAGAAGACACAACGCGTGTTATGGGATAAATATTCGACAGGCTGGCGGACTTGTACACAGTGATGTCAGATATCAACGACTCCCTAAGACCATTGCTGCAATTCTGCCTGGACAGTTAAAAATACTAATAAAGACCGTTAACCACTGTTTGGAGTTGGTTTGTCATTTCGTGCTGGAATATGAATGCCTTTATTCGTTTCGTTCGATTGGCTACCGGGTATAATATGATTTGTAGAGGCATACAATCTATTTTGTTGTCGGTATTAGGTAGCCTATATAAATTTGATATAATAGCAGCCATAGCCTACATTATGCAACAGTAACTTGCGCATATATAACACATGGTACAGCCCTGCGAAGCCTGCACAGTAAACTAACTTGATCGTTAATCTAGCTGTATCTTTACGCTTATGAAAACATTAAATAATATGTATAGGCTATAGGCCGTCGTTTTGCCTTAATACTATAGCCTATATTCTCAAATGGCATTTAATGGCTATCCGCTGTGGGCTATCTCCTCGCTGACGGACCAGTATACCTTATATCATATCATATTCCTATATGTCTCTAAGGAATCGTGGGGCTCTGGGGAATAAAGGTTGGGAACCCCTGCTATTATAGCCTATCCTTTATAATGTTATAGGCTATTTTATTTACAGTTTACTCTATCAGCCTACCCAGCATGTAAAACGTTCTTTGTTAGAACTCAACTCGTTATTATTTTGCGCATAGATTGCAGAAATACGGGAACGTTTTGATTTATATTTAAAAGGCTTTGACATTGTAAAACGAAATAAGTGGAATTTTGAAGTTATGTAAGCAGAATACAAGTCATATCACCCACACGATATATGCTACCAGAGCATGTATGCGTTTCATTCATTTAAGACACATTTATTGCAAGGGTTTTGTAATACACATAAACTCAACAAATAACCTCTGTTCTCGTTGCAATGCGTTTTAAATTATTTCTTATACAGTAGGAAGGGGGAAGAACACTATATCGTGGGTGTTTGTTCATATGACTTGTATTCTGCGTACAGCTTCGAAATTCCACTTATTTCGTTTAACAATGGCAAAGCCTTTTAAATATAATCAAAACGTTCCCGTATTTCTGCAATCTATGCGCAAAATAATAACGAGTTGAGTTACGCGGAGCTCAGTCATTACACCCCGTATATTCCGACAACGCTATATATAAACCATGCTGCATTCAGAAAGAAAGAAAGACCTATTATTCCAAATGCTATTTATAGGGTTTTGACAATAATTACACTACTGTCGCTATTTTACAATGAACTATAATGAATTACGGGGGGGTCATACAGAACACGTCAGTCAAACTAATGCACAAAAGCTTATTTCCGCGTTGAAACTAATGCATGAAACTGATGAAAGCATAATGCCGTCCGTCTGCAGTCTCCATATTCTACCGCTGGGCGCCAGGTACACACGGTCAGAGCTGTGCGTATATATACGCACAAAGTCAAGCACACGTTCAAATTGATAAGTCCCACACTTTGCTTAGAAATGATCGTACGCACGGGTTACGCACATATCTGTGTGTACGCACCATTGATAAATGAGGGCCCCAGCTGGAGGATGAAGTGGAGTGCCACCTGTTGGCTCTGTAGGCGAACTGCAGGGGGTCCAGGAGATGGTCTGCGATTGTTTGAGAATGGACATTAGAGAGGCTAGATAAAGCTATGGAACACCTATACCTATGGACATTAGAGAGGCTAGATAAAGCTATGGAACACTTATATACCTATGGACATTAGAGAGGCTAGATAAAGCTATGGAACACCTATACCTATGGACATTAGAGAGGCTAGATAAAGCTATGGAACACTTATATACCTATGGACATTAGAGAGGTAGATAAAGCTATGGAACACCTATACCTATGGACATTAGAGGCATAGATAAAGCTATGGAACACCTATACCTATTGTGACAAACCTGATAGGATGCAGGTTCGCCATGGTTCAAATACAAACAAAAGAGAAGGTCCACACAAGAGCAATATCAATCAATACGAATATTTATTGATTTAGGCAGTAATCCAGAGGGGTAAGCAATAGAAAGTCGGGGTCCGTTCCGGGGTCGATATTCGAATTTGCCTACAGAAAGAGGGATTGTCCAGGGTTCAGGGTCGTCGTCCGGTCCAAACAAGGTCAGTACACAGGGGGGGGTTCTTTAGCCGTTCCAGGGGTCGTCAACAAGGCACACCTATCATGCTATCTCCTCTCCTCTACTTCCTCTCACTGTCACAAACTCTGAACACTACTAACTCTCTCTCTCAACTCCAACACTCCAACACTCCAACACCAAACTCCGCTCAACTAATCTCTGTCCCTCCCCTGGTTAATGTACTGGGTGAGATGCTTGTGAGTGCATGTGGGGTGTGTCTCTACTAATTATGTGCAGGTGTATTATATCAGCGCTCTCAGCTAGTGTGTGTCTGTGTGTGTGTGCCTAATGCTGTGCAGGTGTGCTACATCAGTCCTAATCCTCTACCCACGTGACGGATATATCTGCCTTCCTTTACATATCCCAAGGAGGGGAGAGCTGTCACACTATGGAGATTAGAGAGGCTGGATAAAGCTATGGAACACCCTACCTATGGACATTAGGAAGGCTAGATAAAGCTATGGAAGACCTATACCTATGGACATTAGAGAGGCTAGATAAAGCTATGGAACACCTATAGATACTGTACCTATGGGCATTAGGGATGCTATAGATAAAGCTATGGAACACCTATACCTATGGGCACTAGGAAGGCTAGATAGAGCTATGGAACACCTATACATATGGACATTAGAGAGGCTAGATAAAGCTATGGAACACCTATACTGTACCTATGGGCATTAGGGAGGCTATAGATAAAGCTATGGAACACCTATACTGTACCTATGGGCATTAGGGAGGCTATAGATAAAGTTATGGAACACTTATACCTATGGATATTAGAGAGGCTAGATAAAGCTATGGAACACTACCTATGGAAATTAGAGAGGCTAGATAAAGCTATGGAACACCCTAACTATGGACATTAGGTCTCTAAATATTAGACCTGTAAATATTTTCAAAAGTAAGTTAAAAACGTACCTCTTCTCTTCTATTCTATGCAAATGTACCTCTATTGTATTGCACTGCTCTTCTTCTGTCTATTTCTATACTCATTCTATGTCTGTACTTTATGCGTTGCTTTTATTTTGCACGATTCCCAATACAAGTGGGGCCTTATAGACCCTGGAGGTGTGTGGGACCTTGGGGCTGGACATTTTAACACACAAATCTATCACAATCCTTTTTATAGATTTTAATGACAGAAATATGTTACAATCTCTTATTTTTTATTTTATTTTTTTATTATCTTTTTCCTCCTCCTTCTTTTTTCCGATTTTTCTCCCATCCCACTGTTAGTCGTTATGCCAATTCCCAACCCCCTTCCTGGTTGTTGCGCACTTTCCCCTACTGTTGGTCCGAGAGGCCGGAGACTGTCACTGTATGCTTTCCTCCGACGCATGTGCAGCCAGCCGGCAGCCAGCCTGGCCGCTCAGATTCTCACTGGGAGAGTGTAACGTGTGGGAGGCCGCACTACCTCTCTCCAGATCCTACCCTCGCTGAGCAGGCGCCCCGACCGAACTGTAGGGGTCGCTGTCCACAACGCCCAGGACCCACCCACGGCTCCCCTCCCCCTAACTCAGCCAAACGAGTTAGTATAGCGATCAGCCCGAGCCAAGGCAATGCTGACTCTCCGGGCGTCGAGACCGCAGCCTCTTGCATTGGTGACGAGCACAATACAATCTCTTCTTAATTTTATTTAATATTATTCTTCATAGATCCTAACAAAAATCTATAAAAGAAATTCCGGGAGGTTTTAATGTAAATTATCTCTAAATTATTGTGTCTATATTTATGCCAACTTTAGGCTAATGTTATGCCTATGTCTATTTTGTGTCTACATCACTGCTTAATATTATTATATATATAATATATGATATATATATATATATATATATATATATATATATATATATATATATATATATATATATATATATATATATATATATATATATATATATATATATATATATATATATATATATATATATATATATATATATATATATATATATATATATATATATATATATATATATATATATATATATATATATATATATATATATATATATATATATATATATATATTGTAGTGGGTATTTGTCAACAACAAATAATAGAAACTAAAAGCCACTGAAGCACCAGGCAGTGAATCTTACGCAGATCAAGGAAGTCCATTGTCCAGAGAGGCATTGACGTTTTTGTGGCATTTATTTAGCTTAAAGAACAATACATGTTTGCTTGTCTCTCCCTGACACTGGTAAAAAACATACACCTTCCCCGGTGCCCACTGACTGCTGCTGGGCTCTAATCAGTTCAATAAACCCAGCTGTGCTCCCCAATTGCCCAAAAACCTTCAAAATAAAAGCATTTAGCTGCAACTCATATCAACCTAAATAATATGGCTGTAAACAAATTAATTCTACAAAACTACATAACAAATACATACACATTAAATAAATGTGAAAATACTGAATAGCTCCCACATATATAATAATAATAATAATAATAACAAAAATAAATCATATTTAAACACTATGGGTGCCGGCCAGAAATCCGGAAAATGACTGTGGATTGCCAGCGCTATTTGTCTATGGAGAAATTCCCCTTCTTTGCAGGGCTATAACTTTTTAAATTCTATTGCTACATTGCCATTATTAGGGCCCATTCAAAGTCCTATATGTATTGTTCATTGTGTAGCAACGTTAAACTTTTTCATTCACATATTCATAGTAAAGTATGGTCTAATGTATAAGTATGTTTTCATCTCTTTCTGCAGCTTTCTCCAGAACGTGATATATAGCCCCAAATGCATTATATTGATGATGAAATACAGTTTGATGGCAATCGGGGCGATATAAAAAATTTCAATTGGACGTACTTCTAGAATGATCTACGTATGATCTGATGATGACCGGATGGGCGGGGGATCGTTTATAATTCCGTGGGCAGCGTTATATCATTCATCTAGTGTGGGTGATATGTTCATCATAACAGTTTATATGGAATACGATCAAAAATAACGCTGAATCTTACCGTATCCTCCTCGCGCCGTTGGGCGATGAGCGTGGAACAGTCATTTACCTATTATGGTATGTAGAAATATCGGGTCCATTTCCAGCTTGTATAATAGTATATATGTCCAAATCATGTTGTTTATCGAGTTATTGGCAATCGATCGCTATGTATTGTGTCGAGATCGAGTCCCGGGAGCCAAACAGAGTGCCCGGAAGTAATATGGCCGACCAGCACAACCTCCATAGCACTTCCTGTTTGGCGATTGCACCGATCGGCCACCAGATGGCGCTCCTGAACCGCCAGAGAGCTCAGTGGGTCCTCCTGGTGGATCTCAGGCCAGCGGAGGGGAAATATGAATCCGATCGCAGATTGCATGGCCGGGAATGACGCTGTACAGCGTTTCCCGGAAGTCAAATTAATGAGAAATAAAGTTTCAATGTTTAGTTTCGTTGTGGTAATTGTTTGTTTTGTTTTGGTAAGAATAAAAAGAAATAATTATATTTTAGTATATATATATATATATTTGTAATATATGTAATATATATATATTTGTATTATATTAAATCCGGTTCTATTACGTTTTCTTACTGTCTGTTCAAAGGTTCATGTTGCATGGTGTTAGTCGAAAGGTAACAGTCTTAGGCTAATTGTACCATCAGATGGGCAGAGATGCTGTCATGTTGCATGGTGTTAGTCGAAAAGTAACACTGTTAGGTCTCTTATTGTACCATCAGATGGGCAGAGAACTGAATCCCCAATTGTTCCTCATATTTTCTTCCGCTGTACCTACAATAAGTACCAGTATTCATACAAGGAAGTTACACCACACGCACGCACGCACGCACGCACGCACGCACGCACGCACACACACACATAGATAGAGAAATAGAGCTTCAATAAAGCCATGTCACTAGAGTGTCTTATAATCTTTAACAGCTTGACGAGAGGCCATCTAGTGGTTAACTACATGCAGTAGCACACTGCTCATGGCTTCTCCTGGTGCCCTGTGATGTGTGATGACATCACAAGGCTCCAGGATCAGTTAAGTGCCACTTCAGCTGTGGCTGCTGAGGGGGATGGTTCGATTCCCTGCTGATCTGGGGATCGAACCGCCGTCCTTTCTATCACAAGCCTGCTTCTCTAACCTGTAGGCCACCGATGACCTTCTCCTTTTCATAAAACATTTTAATTTTAATTTTTTTTAACTTTTTTTATTGCATTTTCCATTATTCAGAAATGCATCACCTCACTGTGATACAAAACTAAAAGGAAAGGAAAACCAACCTGAAAAAGAAAAAAGAAAAAAGAAAAGAAAAGAAACAAAAAAACAGAAATACAGGCCAACACATTGCGCACATTGATCATATTAGATCATATATATAGTCATTACAATATATAATATATATATAATAACTTAACTTGTAATATATAAGTCATTACAAGTTAAGGTTACACATATCTACTGTATAATTATGAAATGCACCAAGAATATAAATCGGACTTTTATTTACCTATCGTTATCAAATAGGGACCCCAAGTCTTTTCATAAAACATTTTTTAAATGTTGAGGGAAACTCACACCATGATTCTTGAAAAACGTGAAAAACAGAAAGAAGCAAAGTAAAAGAACAATGATAAAATACAAGAAAAAAACACTTACTTTTACAATTAAGTATAAAAACAACAACACTGTATGTCTTTAAAAGTGATTTAAAATAAGATACTGAAGGAGCAAGACTGACTCGTGCTGTGTGTTTCAAGACCCTTCCTTTTCAGCATAGACTGTGTAGAACAACCAAGGCTCCACTGTCTGCACACTAACTGTACAGAGACGTCTGGATGTATTTGGTAGTGATATTCAGAGACATAAAACATGATTATTACATTGTGACTCATAGTAAACATGGTTTACCAGTAACGTCCCACCTCTTGCCCTCATATAGCGAGGAGCGATGGTCCGTGGATGGACCAGATAGGATTGACGGTCCGTGGATGGTCCAGAGCAGGCTGTTTCAGGGCCACAGAGTCACTGAGGGGCCATGTCTCAGCCAGTAGGAGGACTGTCAGCCATCCTACCATATGTATGTGGCCCAAAGTTCTATCATCTTTGGGACAAATATTCCCATCAAAGATCAGCCCAGATGTCGTTTGCCATTGTAAACTATGGATGAGTCGGTCACATTCAAACCAGCACCTGCTAACGGGTCTGACCCTTTAGCTCAGCTGGTTAGTGTAAACTACAGTCAACCAGCACCTGCTAACGGGTCTGACCCTTTAGCTCAGCTGGTTAGTGTAAACTACAGTCAACCAGCACCTGCTAACGGGTCTGACCCTTTAGCTCAGCTGGTTAGTGTAAACTACAGTCAACCAGCACCTGCTAACAGGTCTGACCCTTTAGCTCTGCTGGTTAGTGTAAACTACAGTCAACCACCACCTGCTAACGGGTCTGACCCTTTGGCTCAGCTGGTTAGTGTAAACTACAGTCAACCAGCACCTGCTAACGGGTCTGACCCTTTGGCTCAGCTGGTTAGTGTAAACTACAGTCAACCACCACCTGCTAACGGGTCTGACCCTTTAGCTCAGCTGGTTATAGTGTAAACTACAGTCAACCAGCACCTGCTAACAGGTCTGACCCTTTAGCTCAGCTGGTTAGTGTAAACTACAGTCAACCAGCACCTGCTAACGTGTCTGACCCTTCAGCTCAGCTGGTTAGTGTAAACTACAGTCAACCAGCACCTGCTAACGGGTCTGACCCTTTGGCTCAGCTGGTTAGTGTAAACTACAGTCAACCACCACCTGCTAACGGGTCTGACCCTTTAGCTCAGCTGGTTAGTGTAAACTACAGTCAACCACCACCTGCTAACGGGTCTGACCCTTCAGCTCAGCTGGTTAGTGTAAACTACAGTCAACCAGCACCTGCTAACGGGTCTGACCCTTTAGCTCAGCTGGTTAGTGTAAACTACAGTCAAACAGCACCTGCTAACGGGTCTGACCCTTTGGCTCAGCTGGTTAGTGTAAACTACAGTCAACCAGCACCTGCTAACGTGTCTGACCCTTTGGCTCAGCTGGTTAGTGTAAACTACAGTCAACCAGCACCTGCTAACGTGTCTGACCCTTCAGCTCAGCTGCAGGGACGTGCACAGGACTTTAGAGGGGCAGGCGCTCAAAGGCTGAAAAGGGCACTGGGCCTGTGCCTGGGCGAATCGAGTGCGCAAAGCGCAAGCCCGGTTTTTGGGGGCCCTTTTTGGGCGGGGGGGGGGGGGGGGGGGGGGGCCTTTTTATGCTTTTTGGGGGAGTTTTGGTGATCAAATATTGAATATTGAACTATAATAATCAGTGCAGGAGCTCACTTATCCTTGAAAGACACTTTTATCACTGACTTAAAAGGCCCATACATCTCCATAAATGTTCAGGGGGGAGGGAATAAGTGCTTGCCCTACAGACCCCAAGAAGTGCTGTATATTCTGTATTGTTTAATACAAATGCATTTTTTATTCCAATCCTGATTTGTATTTGAGATTCCCAAATCCCATCGGACTTGACTTCTTCGTGTCCCTCAGTGAGTGTATTACCAGCATTCAACTGTATGCGCCACACAGATGTTGGAAGCCGGTATTGCACTGGGAAGTGATGAGTGCTTCAAATAGTTTTGACTTCATGAGTTGACTGTATTGTTTATTATTGGTTATTAGCATAATTGTACAAACCGAACATATTTGTACATATACAGTATTTAGTTTTTGGTGTAAAGTGGATCTGCAAGCAAAAACAAAATTATTATAAAAAGGCTAAATAAATGGCACTTTTTTATGAGGCACAAAAGGGCACGAATGAGTCGGTCGCAGTCAACCAACACCTGCTACTGGGTCAGACCCTTTAGCTCAGCTGGTTAGTGCGGCCGCCTGTGGATCCTGTGGTCCCTGGTTCAAATCCACTCAGTTACACCATCTTAGAGAAGGTGCTATCAATGCCACACCAGGATGCCAGCAGTGCCAACTTAACGACCATATCTGTCTGCTAAGTGGCTACTAACACAACACACACATAATGTAGCAGGTGAATAAACAGGAACTCGCAAGAGACGTTACAAGACAACACTTTCATTGGGGCTCACTGGAACTTTTCCTGACAAACGCATATCATCATGAGGGGAAACATGATACATTCTAGAGGTTTCCTGTTCAACTTCTGCTTTTTTCAGTCTCTGCTTCTGGGTATTCACAAGGTGTCAGAGAGCGTCAAATGACTGTGAGAATCCAGAGAGAGAGAGAGAGAGAGAGAGAGAGAGAGAGAGAGAGAGAGAGAGAGAGAGAGAGAGAGAGAGAGAGAGAGAGGTAAGTGGTCCTGCTTTTCTGGCTATTTATTCATGAAACCGGTTGATCAAGATGGTACCAAGATGGAGTTTTGTCTGCTTCAAGTGCACTGGGGGGGAGCTCTCGATTCTGGTCAGACATGTGGGGAAACCACTGTGAGAAGGCTTTTTCTGTGGATAGTGTTGGCTTATTTGTTACAGAGAACAGGTGGAAGTATACACCAACAGTGTAAGTTGATGTGGCATTTTTCCTCGTAATTACAACTTCCAGGGGGCGTAAACACAATATTTAGGACAAGAAAGCTGTGATGAGTAATGATGTTGTTGCAGTCAGTTCCTCTGTCAGTTGAAGCGTTGACATTTCATAGAATACCCATAAGGAAAAGGATTATAAGAAACCTTTTTTACATCTTTGCCATATGGGTAGATATTCTCAATAATATGCAGTAGGTTCATAGTCCAGTGGTTCTCAACGAGGGGTCCAGGGCCCCAGAAGGGTCCTTGAGGAGGTTTCCAGGGGGTCCCCAGAAGAATGTCACTATTTCATTCATTAGAGACGATTAGTGAGAAAATATATAAGAGTGACTAGTGACTCTAATGGCTTCACTCTCCAATGTTATCTCCCCACATTATTAGGGAATCCCTACCCTCCTTCAAAACCGCTCTCAAAGAGCACCTACGGGTGGCTTTAATTAGAAACTGGCCTCGGTAAATGTCAAACCCAGAAACTGGCCTCGGTAAATGTCAAACCCCCCCCACCACCCACCCAACCCCCTCCAATGTACAGTTTCTTCGGGTCCTACTAATCACCCCAAAGTACCAGAAAATACCAGAAAATACCAAGAAACTACCCCAAAATACCCCAAAATACCAGAAGATACCCCAAAATACCCCAAAATACCAGAAAATATCAGAAAATACCTCAAAATACCCCAAAGTATACCCCAAAATACCAGAAACTACCCCAAAATACCCCAAAATAGCAGAAAATACCAGAAAATACCAGAAACTACCCCAAAGTATACCCCAAAATACCAGAAACTACCCCAAAATACCCCAAAATACCAGAAAATACCAGAAAATACCCCAAAATACCCCAAAATACCAGAAACTACCCCAAAATACCCCAAAGTATACCCAAAAATACCAGAAACTACCCCAAAATACCAGAAAATACCAGAAAATACCCCATAATACCACAAAACACCCCAAAATACCAGAAAATACCAGAAACTACCCCAAAATATACCCCAAAATACCAGAAACTACCCCAAAATACCCCAAAATACCAGAAAATACCAGAAAATACCAGAAACTACCCCAAACTACCCCAAAGTATACCCCAAAATACCAGAAACTACCCCAAAATACCCCAAAGTTTACCCCAAAATACCAGAAAATACCAGAAAATACCCCAAAATACCCCAAAGTATACCCCAAAATACCAGAAAATACCAGAAAATACCAGAAACTACCCCAAAATACCCGAAAGTATACCCCAAAATACCAAGACACTGAACCCCAAATGACTCCAATAAGCAGGCTAGCACCTTGCATGGCATCTGGCTGCCATTGCTCTGTGAGTGCATGTGTGAATTGGTGAAGGAGAGGCAATTATAAAGCTATTTGTGCAGGTAGGAAAGTGCTATATATGTGGAGTCCATTTCCCATTCCCAAAGTACCACATATTTTCAAAACAAATGTTTATTTTAATATATTATAATCTCCAAATGTAATAACATCTGTATTGAACACTGAACAAACAGTATACATTTTTTTTATCAATTTTATTTTAAATGTTCAACAATAACAAAACAACATCAACAACAATAATAACAGAACAGTATAAAATTTTTGAACAAATTCCAGTAAGGACGGAAGAAAAGAGACAACTATAGGCTATACATGACAACATAACAGGACATTCTAACTGTATCATTACATTACATTCAGGTCCACAAGATGGCTACTTAAAAAACTAGAATACACACTGAACTAGGAAGAACAGCTTTTTCAAGCTTCACACCTTGGTCATGGAATGGGCTACAAGACCATATCCACTTAGATACCCTGGTCTCTCTCAACAAATTTAAATCTGTATTACATAACTTCCTACAAAAAGAATTTCGCTGCTTTCTGTAGTCGGGTCCCAACTGCAAAACTGCTAAATTACTGTATTACCCTGTAGTTTACTGTCATACACCTTTACTATTATGTAGACTATTCTGTTTTGTGTTTTTGTGTTTACATGTATTGTATATTGTATACATCACACAAGAACATAATAAAAGTGCATATATACAATATACAATACATGTAAACACAAAAACATTGCTGTCTGATATATTGCAAATGTTATTGCTGTCATCTTGGCCAGGTCTCCCTTGCAAAAGAGATCTTGTATCTCAATGGGACTTCCTGGTTAAATACAAAATAAATAAAAAATTCTGTGTCATCTAAAAAAAAACACATATATAAAAAAAATATAAAAAATTAAATCAAATCTCTTATGAGCATGCATGAAGTGAACATACTTATGTCTTCACTTTTCTTCTTTTTGAAGTTGTTCGCAAATTTTTTGCCGTTCTTTTTTGGCCAGGCTTTTTGGCTAGCTGGGGTACCACTGGAATGCTCAACTGACCATCATTTGATTCTATTGTTTTAGCCTTAGGTACCATCTTAACTTTCAAGAACTTTAAATATAGCTCATTCTGCTCATCTTTAGTTATAGTGTCCCATATGACATTGGGGACCTCATATCTTTTAAATTCTGGCTTTAAAGTATAATTACCTTGGCCATGAAGGCATCTGCGCACATCTATATTTTGAAGTTGAGAAATTTGTTGGAGTTTTAATATCAGATCTGGTAACTTTTGTGGTTTCCAATTAGTAGCCAGCTTAATTACATGATTCATTGCTTCACAATTATTATTTGTCCAATTATCAGGAATCCATTTCTTTCTGTTCTTTGTCTCCATTATTTTCTTTTTCAATATAGGTATTAACTTAGAGAAATATGTAGTGAACTCTGGGCAATTTGATTCTATATATGTTTCAAGTTCAAGTACCTTTTCACAAAAGTCATACTCGTTTTTACAGTAGGTAAGAGAATTCGCATTATGGAACAGCTTATTCTCAAGTACTGCTCTCTTTTTTGCGTCCATTCCCACTTTATGTGTTAGATAATGTTTCACATTATCCCGAATATGTTTTGAACACAAAATATGACTCGCTTCAGGAAACAAAGACTCTATGGCCTTTAAAATTGCCCGTTCCTGATCGGATCCAATAACTATGTCCTCACTGATATTTATTTCTGTTGCTAAATATGCCACCGACAACTTTGATTTCAAATGGGCAAAGAAATCATGGTAAGTCTCAAAGATGCCGTCCCAGTGCAAATACAGTGGCCCAATGAATAATGGTGGCTCTCCAGTCTCTTTCTTAAAGAGTTTTGGGTTTTTGAACACAGTCACTGTTAAGAAGCAAGCCCCCAAATTAAATGTGCGATCCACTCCTAAAACAGATGTAGCATCCTGCCCACAACAAAATCTTCTAACATCTTCTAATTGTTCATCAAAGTAAAGGATGACACAAGGTGGTTTTCCCTTCCTAGAAATTATTTGCTGAACATAATGATTTTCCTGCAACATATTCAGAACTGTCTGAAGCTCATCAGCAGTATTGGTTCGATTACCAGAAGGCCTCTGGTCTTTTGATACTTGATGTTTTATATTCCTGACTTGTTTTAAATCTCGAGGTGCATTTTCCTCATCTTCCATAACTAACTGTGTGTATATCACGAGGTGTCTGGGTTTGTACCGCCTGAGCCACTCTTTCAGTCACCTCTGTTTGTGTTCTGATAAACTGAGATGGATTTTTCTTAGCATTTGCATGATACCCGAGTGTTATGGGGAATGTGCATAGATATTCCCACACTGCAATGTCGGCCCTGTTTACTGGAAAATATCCTGGAGGCCTCTCAATCCATGTTATCCTCCTCATGAAATTAGTATCCCTCTTAAGTTTAGTGTAATAACTTTGGGTAGTTTCTGGTATTTTGGGGTATACTTTGGGGTATTTTGGGGTAGTTTCTGGTATTTTCTGGTATTTTGGGGTATTTTGGGGTAGTTTCTGGTATTTTGGGGTATACTTTGGGGTATTTCGGGGTAGTTTCTGGTATTTTCTGGTATTTTGGGGTATTTTGGGGTAGTTTCTGGTATTTTGGGGTATACTTTGGGGTATTTTGGGGTAGTTTCTGGTATTTTCTGGTATTTTCACAGGGCTGCCCCCCCTCCCCCGCGTTCACTCCCCCTGGTTCGATAGTGTCTCGTCTGCGATGTCACAGGGATGGCCCCCCCGCGTTCACTCCTCCTGGTTAGATAGTGTCTCGTCTGCGATGTCACGGGGCTGGCCCCCCCACGTTCACTCCTCCTGGTTAGATAGTGTCTCGTCTGCGATGTCACAGGGCTGGCCCCCCCACGTTCACTCCTCCTGGTTTGATAGTGTCTCGCCTGCGATATCACGGGTCTGGGCCCCTCTGCGATATCACAGGGCTGGCCCCCCTGCAATGTCATACCCTGGTCTCTCTCAACAAATTTAAATCTGTATTACATAACTTCCTACAAAAGGAATTCCGCTGCTTTCTGTAGTCGGGTCCCAACTGCAAAACTGCTAAATTACTGTATTACCCTGTATTTTACTGTCATACACCTTTACTATTATGTAGACTATTCTGTTTTGTGTTTTTGTGTTTACATGTATTGTATATTGTATACATCACACAAGAACATAATAAAAGTGCATATATACAATATACAATACATGTAAACACAAAAACATTGCTGTCTGATATATTGCAAATGTTATTGCTGTCATCTTGGCCAGGTCTCCCTTGCAAAAGAGATCTTGTATCTCAATGGGACTTCCTGGTTAAATACAAAATAAATAAAAAATTCTGTGTCATCTAAAAAAAAACACATATATAAAAAAAATATAAAAAATTAAATCAAATCTCTTATGAGCATGCATGAAGTGAACATACTTATGTCTTCACTTTTCTTCTTTTTGAAGTTGTTCGCAAATTTTTTGCCGTTCTTTTTTGGCCAGGCTTTTTGGCTAGCTGGGGTACCACTGGAATGCTCAACTGACCATCATTTGATTCTATTGTTTTAGCCTTAGGTACCATCTTAACTTTCAAGAACTTTAAATATAGCTCATTCTGCTCATCTTTAGTTATAGTGTCCCATATGACATTGGGGACCTCATATCTTTTAAATTCTGGCTTTAAAGTATAATTACCTTGGCCATGAAGGCATCTGCGCACATCTATATTTTGAAGTTGAGAAATTTGTTGGAGTTTTAATATCAGATCTGGTAACTTTTGTGGTTTCCAATTAGTAGCCAGCTTAATTACATGATTCATTGCTTCACAATTATTATTTGTCCAATTATCAGGAATCCATTTCTTTCTGTTCTTTGTCTCCATTATTTTCTTTTTCAATATAGGTATTAACTTAGAGAAATATGTAGTGAACTCTGGGCAATTTGATTCTATATATGTTTCAAGTTCAAGTACCTTTTCACAAAAGTCATACTCGTTTTTACAGTAGGTAAGAGAATTCGCATTATGGAACAGCTTATTCTCAAGTACTGCTCTCTTTTTTGCGTCCATTCCCACTTTATGTGTTAGATAATGTTTCACATTATCCCGAATATGTTTTGAACACAAAATATGACTCGCTTCAGGAAACAAAGACTCTATGGCCTTTAAAATTGCCCGTTCCTGATCGGATCCAATAACTATGTCCTCACTGATATTTATTTCTGTTGCTAAATATGCCACCGACAACTTTGATTTCAAATGGGCAAAGAAATCATGGTAAGTCTCAAAGATGCCGTCCCAGTGCAAATACAGTGGCCCAATGAATAATGGTGGCTCTCCAGTCTCTTTCTTAAAGA
The DNA here is from genome assembly GCF_963971535.1 of Notolepis coatsorum. Taxonomy (NCBI): domain Eukaryota; kingdom Metazoa; phylum Chordata; class Actinopteri; order Aulopiformes; family Paralepididae; genus Notolepis; species Notolepis coatsorum. The sequence goes on along the minus strand of NC_140183.1, from coordinate 10,802,167 downwards.
GTTTTGGGTTTTTGAACACAGTCACTGTTAAGAAGCAAGCCCCCAAATTAAATGTGCGATCCACTCCTAAAACAGATGTAGCATCCTGCCCACAACAAAATCTTCTAACATCTTCTAATTGTTCATCAAAGTAAAGGATGACACAAGGTGGTTTTCCCTTCCTAGAAATTATTTGCTGAACATAATGATTTTCCTGCAACATATTCAGAACTGTCTGAAGCTCATCAGCAGTATTGGTTCGATTACCAGAAGGCCTCTGGTCTTTTGATACTTGATGTTTTATATTCCTGACTTGTTTTAAATCTCGAGGTGCATTTTCCTCATCTTCCATAACTAACTGTGTGTATATCACGAGGTGTCTGGGTTTGTACCGCCTGAGCCACTCTTTCAGTCACCTCTGTTTGTGTTCTGATAAACTGAGATGGATTTTTCTTAGCATTTGCATGATACCCGAGTGTTATGGGGAATGTGCATAGATATTCCCACACTGCAATGTCGGCCCTGTTTACTGGAAAATATCCTGGAGGCCTCTCAATCCATGTTATCCTCCTCATGAAATTAGTATCCCTCTTAAGTTTAGTGTAATAACTTTGGGTAGTTTCTGGTATTTTGGGGTATACTTTGGGGTATTTTGGGGTAGTTTCTGGTATTTTCTGGTATTTTGGGGTATTTTGGGGTAGTTTCTGGTATTTTGGGGTATACTTTGGGGTATTTCGGGGTAGTTTCTGGTATTTTCTGGTATTTTGGGGTATTTTGGGGTAGTTTCTGGTATTTTGGGGTATACTTTGGGGTATTTTGGGGTAGTTTCTGGTATTTTCTGGTATTTTCACAGGGCTGCCCCCCCTCCCCCGCGTTCACTCCCCCTGGTTCGATAGTGTCTCGTCTGCGATGTCACAGGGATGGCCCCCCCGCGTTCACTCCTCCTGGTTAGATAGTGTCTCGTCTGCGATGTCACGGGGCTGGCCCCCCCACGTTCACTCCTCCTGGTTAGATAGTGTCTCGTCTGCGATGTCACAGGGCTGGCCCCCCCACGTTCACTCCTCCTGGTTTGATAGTGTCTCGCCTGCGATATCACGGGTCTGGGCCCCTCTGCGATATCACAGGGCTGGCCCCCCTGCAATGTCATACCCTGGTCTCTCTCAACAAATTTAAATCTGTATTACATAACTTCCTACAAAAGGAATTCCGCTGCTTTCTGTAGTCGGGTCCCAACTGCAAAACTGCTAAATTACTGTATTACCCTGTATTTTACTGTCATACACCTTTACTATTATGTAGACTATTCTGTTTTGTGTTTTTGTGTTTACATGTATTGTATATTGTATACATCACACAAGAACATAATAAAAGTGCATATATACAATATACAATACATGTAAACACAAAAACATTGCTGTCTGATATATTGCAAATGTTATTGCTGTCATCTTGGCCAGGTCTCCCTTGCAAAAGAGATCTTGTATCTCAATGGGACTTCCTGGTTAAATACAAAATAAATAAAAAATTCTGTGTCATCTAAAAAAAACACATATATAAAAAAAATATAAAAAATTAAATCAAATCTCTTATGAGCATGCATGAAGTGAACATACTTATGTCTTCACTTTTCTTCTTTTTGAAGTTGTTCGCTAATTTTTTGCCGTTCTTTTTTGGCCAGGCTTTTTGGCTAGCTGGGGTACCACTGGAATGCTCAACTGACCATCATTTGATTCTATTGTTTTAGCCTTAGGTACCATTTTAACTTTCAAGAACTTTAAATATAGCTCATTCTGCTCATCTTTAGTTATAGTGTCCCATATGACATTGGGGACCTCATATCTTTTAAATTCTGGCTTTAAAGTATAATTACCTTGGCCATGAAGGCATCTGCGCACATCTATATTTTGAAGTTGAGAAATTTGTTGGAGTTTTAATATCAGATCTGGTAACTTTTGTGGTTTCCAATTAGTAGCCAGCTTAATTACATGATTCATTGCTTCACAATTATTATTTGTCCAATTATCAGGAATCCATTTCTTTCTGTTCTTTGTCTCCATTATTTTCTTTTTCAATATAGGTATTAACTTAGAGAAATATGTAGTGAACTCTGGGCAATTTGATTCTATATATGTTTCAAGTTCAAGTACATTTTCACAAAAGTCATACTCGTTTTACAGTAGGTAAGAGAATTAGCATTATGGAACAGCTTATTCTCAAGTACTGCTCTCTTTTTTGCGTCCATTCCCACTTTATGTGTTAGATAATGTTTCACATTATCCCGAATATGTTTTGAACACAAAATATGACTCGCTTCAGGAAACAAAGACTCTATGGCCTTTAAAATTGCCCGTTCCTGATCGGATCCAATAACTATGTCCTCACTGATATTTATTTCTGTTGCTAAATATGCCACCGACAACTTTGATTTCAAATGGGCAAAGAAATCATGGTAAGTCTCAAAGCTGCCGTCCCAGTGCAAATACAGTGGCCCAATGAATAATGGTGGCTCTCCAGTCTCTTTCTTAAAAAGTTTTGGGTTTTTGAACACAGTCACTGTTAAGAAGCAAGCCCCCAAATTAAATGTGCGATCCACTCCTAAAACAGATGTAGCATCCTGCCCACAACAAAATCTTCTAACATCTTCTAATTGTTCATCAAAGTAAAGGATGACACAAGGTGGTTTTCCCTTCCTAGAAATTATTTGCTGAACATAATGATTTTCCTGCAACATATTCAGAACTGTCTGAAGCTCATCAGCAGTATTGGTTCGATTACCAGAAGGCCTCTGGTCTTTTGATACTTGATGTTTTATATTCCTGACTTGTTTTAAATCTCGAGGTGCATTTTCCTCATCTTCCATAACTAACTGTGTGTATATCACGAGGTGTCTGGGTTTGTACCGCCTGAGCCACTCTTTCAGTCACCTCTGTTTGTGTTCTGATAAACTGAAATGGATTTTTCTTAGCATTTGCATGATACCTGAGTGTTATGGGGAATGTGCCTATAGATATTCCCACACTGCAATGTCGGCCCTGTTCACTGGAAAATATCCTGGAGGCCTCTCAATCCATGTTATCCTCCTCATGAAATTAGTATCCCTCTTAAGTTTAGTGTAATAACTTTGGTAGTTTCTGGTATTTTGGGGTATACTTTGGGGTATTTTGGGGTATTTTCTGGTATTTTCTGGTATTTTGGGGTATTTTGGGGTAGTTTCTGGTATTTTGGGGTATACTTTGGGGTATTTTGGGGTATTTTCTGGTATTTTCTGGTATTTTCTGGTATTTTGGGGTATTTTGGGGTAGTTTCTGGTATTTTGGGGTATACTTTGGGGTATTTTGGGGTAGTTTCTGGTATTTTGGGGTATACTTTGGGGTATTTTGGGGTAGTTTCTGGTATTTTGGGGTATTTTCTGGTATTTTGGGGTAGTTTATGGTATTTTGGGGTATACTTTGGGGTATTTTGGGGTAGTTTCTGGTATTTTCTGGTATTTTCTGGTATTTTGGGGTATTTTGGGGTAGTTTCTGGTATTTTGGGGGTATACTTTGGGGTATTTTGGGTATTTTCTGGTATTTTCTGGTATTTTCTGGTATTTTGGGGTATTTTGGGGTAGTTTCTGGTATTTTGGGGTATACTTTGGGGTATTTTCAAGTTTCAAGTTTCAAGTTTCTTTAATAGTTGTCATACAGAAGTACAGAATACTTTCATACAAAATGCTTCTTACTGTTACGCTCCAGAGACTGTGCTAGACAAGATAGTATCAAATAACATAGTATAGCATGTAATTTAGAAGAAGAAAATGAGGTCACAGTGTTCGGTATAGACATATGTACAATGTTCTGAGTTACCATATAATATACAATATACAATACTATGCAGTGTACTAATGTACAGTACTATATAGTGCAAAGCAGAAATGGGATGAGGTACAATTTAGGTACAATTTACAGTAAGGTGTACGGGTTGTAGTGCAATCCTTCATCAATAAATATAAAGTGTGGGGAGTGGGTGCTACAGTGTGTTTGTTTAAAGTGGGTGTGTGCTATAAAGTGTGTGGAGTGGGTGCTACAGTGTGTTTGTTTAAAGTGAGTGTGTGCGTGTGGATGTGTGTGCTATGTGCGTTTGGTGGTTGTTGTTGTGTAGTGTTCATTGTTCGTTTAGCAGCCTGATGGCCTGGGGATAGAAGCTTCTTCTGAGTCTTTCTGTGCTCGCCTTGAGACTCCGGTATCGCTTGCCTGACCGCAGCAGTTCAAAGAGGCAGTTGTTCGGGTGACTGGAGTCTTTAATGATTCTCTTAGCCTTGCCCTTGCAACGCTTGTTGTAAATGTTCTGGAGGGTGGGGAGCCCCCCTCCAATTGTGCGTTCGGCTGAACGTGTCACTCTTTGTAGTCTGCTTCGGTCTTGTGCAGTGCTATTCCCAAACCAGGAGGTGATGTTGCCGGTCAAGATGCTCTCTATTGTACATGAGTAGAAGTTCTTAAGGATCTTCTGACTGACTTGGAACTTCCTTAGGCGCCTGAGGAAGTAGATGCGTTGTCGTGCCTTCTTCACAACACTGTCAATGTGTGTGGTCCATGTCAAGGACTGTTTTCGGGTAGTTTCTGGTATCTTCTGGTATTTTCTGGTATTTTGGGGTAGTTTCTGGTATTTTGGGGTATACTTTGGGGTATTTTCTGGTATTTTCTGGTATTTTGGGGTACACTTTGGGGTATTTTGGGGTATTTCCTGGTATTTTCTGGTATTTTGGGGTATTTTGGGGTAGTTTCTGGTATTTTGGGGTATACTTTGGGGTATTTTGGGGTATTTTCTGGTATTTTGGTGTATTTTGGGGTATACTTTGGGGTATTTTGGGGTATTTTCTGGTATTTCCTGGTATTTTGGGGTATTTTGGGGTAGTTTCTGGTATTTTGGGGTAGTTACTGGTATTTTCTGGTATTTTGGGGTATTTTGGGGTAGTTTCTGGTATTTTGGGGTATACTTTGGGGTATTTTTGGGTCGTTTCTGGTATTTTCTGGTATTTTCTGGTACTTTGGGGTGATTAGTAGGACCCGTTTCTTCCCCTTCGGATGTATATTATATTTTTTATGAACTCTTTTTCTTACACAGTACTGTTTGTATGTCTTGTATGTCATACATGTCTTGATGAATTGAAAATGGAGGACCCTTGTGTAAACAAGACAAAAGTATTTTTCTGGACTGCATCCTCTTAGCAGTTTATTGTATTGAGCCGTACTGTATTGTACCCATTCTGCAATCTGTTAATAAAGTTTTCAATCAATTCAATCAATCACATACAGTATAGACAGTTAGGACATTCAGGACCAAGTCGTATCTAACTTCAGGTATCTTCTATATCTGGTCCGTGACACAGCGCTTGAACTGGGGCCCTGCAGCCTGATGTGATGGATGTGGGGCTGCTTGATACGAAAAGGGTTGAGAACCAGGGGCGTTTTTTAGGGTTAGAAAACATTGGGGGCTTCAGCCCGGGGGTGGAGGGGGGGTCACCCCCCCCCCCTTTTTTTATTTTTTTTAACACAGAAATACGCAATTTTAATTTAATTTTAGTAATTAGAGATGAATACTGAATAACTAGAATCATTAGAGGCGCGCCCCCCACTTTGAGAAACACTGCACTAGACGATTAGTGAGAAAATATATAAGAGTGACTAGTGACTCTAATGGCTTTACTCTCCAATGTTATCTCCCCACATTATTACACTATTAGTGAATCCCTACCCTCCTTCAAAACCGCTCTCAAAGAGCACCTACGGGTGGCTTTAATTAGAAACTGGCCTCGGTAAATGTCAAACCCCCCCCACCACCCACCCAACCCCCTCCAATGTACAGTTTCTTCCCCTTCGGATGTATATTATTTTTTTATGATCTCTTTTTCTTACACAGTACTGTATATTTGTATGTCTTGTATGTCATACATGTCTTGATGAATTGAAAATGGAGGACCCTGATGTAAACAAGACGAAAGTTCATTCTGCAATCTGTTAATAAAGTTTTCAATCAATTCAATCAATCACATACAGTATAGACAGTTAGGACATTCAGGACCAAGTCGTATCTAACTTCAGGTATCTTCTATACCTGGTCCGTGACACAGCGCTTGAACTGGGGCCCTGCAGCCTGATGTGATGGATGTGGGGCTGCTTGATACGAAAAGGGTTGAGAACCAACGCTGTAGGCAACAATCACTTAACAGAATAGCGACAATCAAGTTATTTCATACCTTATATCATTGTTTTGCAGGTTGATGCCATGTGGATCCTGAAGATGACGTGGATCAATATGGTGATATTGATCCTGATACCAGGTGAGTTGTTCATGCAGTTAAAATGCAGTAGACCTTCTGCTCAGTTGTATGATAAATTAACCTGGATATGATCAAGAGAGATCTGTTTGGTTTGATTGAAGATAATCATTATATTTACTGCATTGATACTTAGTAAGTAAGTAAGTAAGTAAGTAAGTAAGTAAGTAAGTAAGTAAGTAAGTAAGTAAGTAAGTAAGTAAGTAAGTAAGTAAGTAAGTAAGTAAGTAAGTAAGTAAGTAAGTAAGTAAGTAAGTAAGTAAGTAAGTAAGTAAGTAAGTAAGTAAGTAAGTAAGTAAGTAAGTAAGTAAGTAAGTAAGTAAGTACTGTATGGGTCAAAGAGTACTGTCTCTGTTGAGTCTCCACATGACAAGAGTACTGTCTCTGTTGAGTCTCCACATGACAAGAGTACTACTGTCTCTGTTGAGTCTCCACATGACAAGAGTACTACTGTCTCTGTTGAGTCTCCACATGACAAGAGTACTACTGTCTCTGTTGAGTCTCCACATGACAAGAGTACTACTGTCTCTGTTGAGTCTCCACATGACAAGAGTACTACTGTCTCTGTTGAGTCTCCACATGACAAGAGTACTACTGTCTCTGTTGAGTCTCCACATGACAAGAGTACTACTGTCTCTGTTGAGTCTCCACATGACAAGAGTACTACTGTCTCTGTTGAGTCTCCACATGACAAGAGTACTGTCTCTGTTGAGTCTCCACATGACAAGAGTACTGTCTCTGTTGAGTCTCCACATGATGAATTTAAAATGGGGGACCCTGATGTAAACAAGACGAAAGTCTTTCTCTGGTCTGCATCCCCTTAACAATTGTGTGTATTGAGCTGTACTGTATTGTAACCATTCTGCAATCTGTTAATAACGTTTTCAATCAATCAATCAATCAATCAATCAATCAATCAATCAATCAATCAATCAATCAATCAATCAATCAATCCACATGACAAGAGTACTACTTGAAACTGGGTTTTGTTTTGGTTATTTGTAAGACACCAGTCAGTAAGGAGGGTAAAACAGATCTTCAGCTGATAAGATAAGATATAATAAGATATGATACGATACGATAAGATAAAAAGAAATATTAAGATAAAATAAGATACAAAATATATCACATCCCAAATCTACGTGTCAGCAGTGTTAAAACCCATATGAAAAAAGACAAAAATACAACATTCAATTAGAGGATTTTAAAATGTGCTCATCTTTCTACAGGAGCTTGGAGCACTGGTTGGAAAGTGACCTTTCCCTCTTCTTCTGTGTGTGCTGTGAGAGGGTCATCAGTGGTGCTTCAGTGCTCCTACCAATACCCCTCAGAATACACCGTCACCAAGACCTACTGGTGGTTAACTAATGGTGGTGATGACCTCTCAACGATTCCACGATACAGAGAACGTGTCACGTACACTGGAGATACAAACTCTAACTGTTCATTAAGACTTGTTAACCTGCAGGACGGTGATACATCATCATACTTTTTCCGATTTGAAGCAGAGAACAATGTGAAGAAAGACAAATGGACCTCTAAGAAATGGGTTTCTCTGACTGTAACAGGTAGGCTACTGTAACTACACCACCAGAAAAGTGAATCCTGCTCTTTTGAATCTGTGTTTTTATCTGTGACCTGCAGCTGTCTGTGCTACTGACCAGAGAGTCAGACCCTGATAGTTCTTTTTTAAACCTTTATTTCCCAGGGTGTTCAGCAACGCCCTGCTTCACACTCACACAGTCTCACACAGTCACACCCAGGGAGGTTCCTACTGGGCTCCAGAACCACAGTTTGACACGTTACACACACCCAGCAGCTGCACTGTTACCACGGCAACCACTACTCTTCCTGGGGTCCACGTAAGAAACATACAGGATGCACACATTTATATAGACATACGTACATATACATGCATTATATACACACACACATTCATATAGACATACATACATACATATACATGCATTATATACACACACACATTCATATAGACATACATACATATACATGTATTATATACACACACACATTCATATAGACATACATACATATACATGCATTATATACACACACACATTCATATAGACATACATACATATACATGCATTATATACACACACACATTAATATAGACATACGTACATATACATGCATTATATACACACACACATTCATATATACATACGTACATATACATGCATTATATACACACACACATTCATATAGACATACATACATATACATGAATTATATACACACACACATTCATATAGACACATACATATTACATATACATGCATTATATACAGACACACATTCATATATAGATAGATAGATAGATAGATAGATAGATAGATAGATAGATAGATAGATAGATAGATAGATAGATAGATAGATAGATAGATAGATAGATAGATAGATAGATAGATAGATAGATAGATAGATAGATAGATAGATAGATAGATAGATAGATAGATAGATAGATAGATAGATAGATAGATAGATAGATAGATAGATAGATAGATAGATAGATAGATAGATAGATAGATAGATAGATAGATAGATAGATAGATAGATAGATAGATAGATAGATAGATAGATAGATAGATAGATAGATAGATAGATAGATAGATAGATAGATAGATAGATAGATAGATAGATAGATAGATAGATAGATAGATAGATAGATAGATAGATAGATAGATAGATAGATAGATAGATAGATAGATAGATAGATAGATAGATAGATAGATAGATAGATAGATAGATAGATAGATAGATAGATAGATAGATAGATACATACATACATACATACATACATACATACATACATACATACATACATACATACATACATACATACATACATACATACATACATACATACATACATACATACATACATACATACATACATACATACATACATACATACATACATACCATACATACATACATACATACATACATACATACATACATACATACATACATACATACATACATACATACATACATACATACATACATACATACATACATACATACATACATACATACATACATACATACATACATACATACATACATACATACATACATACATACATACATACATACATACATACATACATACATACATACATACATACATAAAATGCATTATTATTATTATTATTATTATTATTATTATTATTATTATTATTATTATTATTATTATTATTATTATTATTATTATTATTATTATTATTATTATTATTATTATTATTATTATAAACCAATTATGGAATGAATTCCTTCCCTTAATAATCCCTCCTCCCCAAGTAAGCTGAATAACTTTTACAAAAGCATATGTTTACAGATTAATTACAGATCCATTAAGATACAATAATCTCACATATTAATTCATTAATAAAACATTAACTTAAAGAATATACAGAATTATGAGAAACTGTGAATTATGAGAAACTGTGAATTATGAGAAACTGTCTACTATGTCGAGCTACCGATATAACAAATCCAAAAGAATAAGGGCTTTTTAAATGAACTCCTGCCTTGCTCAAGGGCCCTTCAGTGGTTGATATTAAGGAAGGCAAATCATTAATATCATAAATCAAAAAAAAATTGATAAACTTTTTTCATTTAGCTCCCGTTCACAAGCGCACTACTCTAACCTTACGGCCACCATCACCCCAGTTCTCGACCACAGCTACTATTTTAGATATTTGTTGTTGATCTGTGTGTCTCCTTACGACTAGGGTTGGCTGCCAGAGTGCCTAGCGATGTGAGAGAGGGAGCTCAAGTGTCTCTGTCTTGTGAAACATCGTGCCTCAACCCTCCAATTGTCTGGTTCAGAGAAGGACAACCAGTTGATAACCCAGTGTTCCTAGCCAGGCCTGAGCATGCTGGGAGTTACCGGTGTGCTATCAGAGGACAAGAGACCATCAAATCTGCCCGTGTGGCTCTGAACATTCAATGTGAGTCAAATGCATGTGCTTGTATTCCTACATGATAACATCTATGAGCATTCCATCTGTACTGTGGAGTATCTTGCATTACATATGACATTTAACTACCCTGCAAGGACCTTGGTTAAAGGAAAACTCCAACATTTGGGGAAATTAGCTTATTTGGCATCTACCCTGGAGTTAGACAAGAAGATACATACCCTTTTTCTTCTCTGTGCATGCAGTAGGAGTAGAAAGACACGCACCGTTAGCCTAGCTTAGCGTCAGTCACTGGAAGTAGGTTCCTCCATTAGCCTAGTTCCCAACGTCTTCCTACTCCTACTGCATGCACAGAGAAGAAAAAGGTATGTATCTTCTTGTCTAACTCCAGGGTAGATGGCAAATAAGCTAATTTCCCAAAATGTTGGAGTTTTCCTTTAAAGTAGGGATTTTTGTTTGGCTTCAAAAACAGCTGATGTATTTGCCCTTAGATAGCCTGCTGTACGCTGCAGTCATTTAGGTGTGATGGTCTCGGCCCTTAGATAGCCTGCTGTACGCTGCAGTCATTTAGGTGTGATGGTCTCAGCCCTTAGATAGCCTGCTGTACGCTGCAGTCATTTAAGTGTGATGGTCTCGGCCCTTAGATAGCCTGCTGTACGCTGCAGTCATTTAGGTGTGATGGTCTCAGCCCTTAGATAGCCTGCTGTACGCTGCAGTCATATAGGAACTTTTAAACCCAGGAATTTGGGCCTAACAACTTCAGTCCTTGTGTCTCTTTGGATGTTTCCATGGTTACTTGGGGCTCGTTTTCAGTGCTTCAAGCCCATCTCCAAGCCCTTTGCAAAATATAAGCCCCTATCTTTAAACAGCCAACTATCACATCTCTCTTGAGAATAACATGAAATTCCCTTTCATTTCTTAAAATTACCATATTTCCACTGTTAAGCCACTATATATAAACAACAACAACACATCTTTTGAGCTAGTGCTTATGTGGAAACAACAAAACATTTGCTTTTGGTGCTTATTTCACAACTTCAGTGCTTAAAGGGACAGTTCACCCAAAACTACATGATGATAGAGGTTTAATTACATGATGTTTAATTACATGATGATAGTGGTTTAATTACATGATGATAGAGGTGATGTTTAATTACATGACAATAGAGATGATGTTGAATTACATGACGATAGAGGTGATGTTTAATTACATGATGATAGAGGTTGAATTACATGATGATAGAGGTTTAATTACATGGCTTCCCTACAACATTAATGAATATCATACACCTGTTGTCTTTGTCAGATGGCCCACAGAAAACCAGCATCTCTGTTGATCCAGAGCAGGTGGTCCGGGGTATGAATGTGAGACTGTCCTGCAGCAGTCAGGCCAACCCATCAGTACACATCTACACCTGGTACAGAGACAGTAGCCTTGTTTCTACCGGGCGTCAGCTGGTGAAAGTGAACGTGTCTCCTGCAGACTCTGGCCTCTACACCTGCCAGGCGGAGAATAAACACGGCTCCCAGAAGTCATCACAGCATCACTTGGATGTCCTGTGTAAGTTAAAGCTGCCGTAGATAAGAATGTTTCATTGGATGTCCTGTGTAAGTTAAAGCTGTCGTAGATAAGAATGTTACATTCACAATTTATTTTATATTTTACCATTGCAGATATAGGCAGTAATTAATTAAACATTGTAACAGAGTTTCAGTAACTCTAAGTAACAGTACATAACTACAGAATGCCATACAAAATGATCTAGACCAGGGGTAGGCAACCCTAGGCACGCATAGGCACAGGGGGCAGCATTAAAAAAAATATATATATATATATTTTCTTTTTGCTTTGTAATATTATAGTGAAATACTTTGCACTGTTGTCGCATTTATCTTGTTGAAATCCTCCCACAGGTTATTTTTTGTAAGTCGAGTATATCAAGGAGGCTTTTCTCTGTAGCTCAGATGTTTTGTTTGAAGGCTTGCCAAACAAAGAGACAATCAAATCAAGGATTAAAGATATCCCCATGTCAGCTTGAAGTGTCGAGCCACGCATCAACGAAATGTCAGAAAATATCAGAGAACAGCAAACAGCTGGATTAAAAGATGCTCCGGTGTGCAGCTTAAAGTGACCAACTACAGCCCCCAGATAACGGAGCTCAGTAAAGCAAAACTTAGCTTAGCGTCAGTCACTGGAAGTTTAAAGTAGGGATTTTTGTTTGGCTTCAAAAACAGCTGATGTATTTGCCCTTAGATAGCCACCTGTACGCTGCAGTCATTTAGGTGTGATGGTCTCAGGCCTTAGATAGCCTGCTGTACGCTGCAGTCATTTAGGTGTGATGGTCTCAGGCCTTAGAGAGCCTGCTGTACGCTGCAGTCATTTAGGTGTGGTGGTCTCAGCCCTTAGATAGCCTGCTGTACGCTGCAGTCATTTAGGTGTGATGTTCTCAGCCCTTAGATAGCCTCCTGTACGCTGCAGTCATTTAGGTGTGATGGTCTCAGCCCTTAGATAGCTTCCTGTACGCTGCAGTCATATAGGAACTTTTAAACCCAGGAATTTGGGCCTAACAACTTCAGTCCTTGTGTCTCTTTGTATGTTTCCATGGTTACTTGGGGCTCGTTTTCAGTGCTTCAAGCCCATCTCCAAGCCCTTTGCAAAATATAAGCCCATATCTTTAAACAGCCAACTATCACATCTCTCTTGAGAATAACATGAAATTCCCTTTCATTTCTTAAAATTACCATATTTCCACTGTTAAGCCACTATATATAAACAACAACAACACATCTTTTGAGCTAGTGCTTATGTGGAAACAACAAAACATTTGCTTTTGGTGCTTATTTCACAACTTCAGTGCTTAAAGGCACAGTTCACCCAAAATGACAAAGAAAACATAATTATGTCCCCCCCCCCCTTCACCAGAGTCCTTGTTATCCATCCAGATCATTTTGGTATGATCCACTTAGTTCTAGAGATACCTGCTGTAGAGATATCTGTAGAGATACCTGCTATAGAGATATCTGCTTTAGAGATACCTGCTGTAGAGATACCTGTAGAGATACCTGCTTTAGAGATACCTGCTGTAGAGATACCTGCTGTAGAGATACCTGCTGTAGGGATACCTGCTGTAGAGATATCTGCTTTAGAGATACCTGCTGTAGAGATACCTGTAGAGATACCTGCTTTAGAGATACCTGCTGTAGAGATACCTGCTGTAGAGATACCTGCTGTAGAGATACCTGCTGTAAAGATACCTGCTGTAGAGATATCTGCTGTAAAGATACCTGCTGTAGATATACCTGCTGTAAACCTATTCTTTCTTTCTTTCTTTCTTTCTTTCTTTCTTCTTTCTTTCTTTCTTTCTTTCTTTCTTTCTTTCTTTCTTTCTTTCTTTCTTTCTTTCTTTGTGCAATTCTATGTTTGCAGAACGCTATAAAAGACAAACATAAAACACCATGACTTGACACCACCATGAACTCTCTTTCCAACAGATAAGCCGAGGAATGTTGTGCTATCAGCTGGTCAAGTAGAACATGTTGTTAAAGGAGATATAGTCACTTTTACCTGCAGTAGTGATGCCAACCCAGCAGTGCAGACTCGTCAGCTATGGAAGAAGAAGAAGAACACACAAGACTTTACTGTTAAAGGCTCATTTCCAAAAAGCCTGAACATCCAGCCCTCTGACAGTGGGGAGTATTACTGCGGGGCAGGCAATACCATCGGAGCGGGACTGTCTGCTCCTGTTACCCTCAATGTCCAGTGTAAGTTATGGAAATTGTGACTCATTCCGATCAAACTTTATATATTATATATTATATATGATATAAACATTATATATAAAATATTTCAAACTTTATTAAATCATCTGGAACCCTTGAGTCCACAGACTCACTCGGAAATATTAATTAATTACATGATGATAGAGGTTTAATTACATGATGATAGAGGTTTAATTACATGATGATAGAGGTGATGTTTAATTACATGATGATAGAGATGATGTTTAATTACATGACGATAGAGGTGATGTTGAATTACATGACGATAGAGGTGATGTTTAATTACATGATGATAGAGGTTGAATTACATGATGATAGAGGTTTAATTACATGATAGAGGTTTAATTACATGATGATAGAGGTGATGTTTAATTACATGACGATAGAGATGATGTTGAATTACATGACGATAGAGGTGATGTTTAATTACATGATGATAGAGGTTGAATTACATGATGATATAGGATGGCTTCCCTACAACATTAATGAATATCATACACCTGTTGTCTTTGTCAGACGGACCACAGAAAACCAGCATCTCTGTTGATCCAGAGCAGGTGGTCCGGGGTATGAATGTGACTCTGTCCTGCAGCAGTGAGGCCAACCCATCAGTACACTACACCTGGTACAGAGACAGTAGCCTTGTTTCTACCGGGCGTCAGCTGGTGAAAGTGAACGTGTCTCCTGTAGACTCTGGCCTCTACACCTGCCAGGCGGAGAATAAACACGGCTCACAGAAGTCATCACAGCATCACTTGGATGTCCTCTGTAAGTTAAAGCTGCTGTAGATAAGAATGTTTCATTCACATTTTATTTTATATTTTACCATTGCAGATATAGGCAGTAATTAATTAAACGTTGTAACAGAGTTTCAGTAACTCTACGTAACAGTACATAACTACAGAATGCTATACAAAATGATCTAGAGACCGTTATCTTCCCTGCTCACGTGCAGCCCTCCCTAATCAACTTTCAACAGTTTCATCATTTGTTGTATAGTTTTGTGTCACGAATCCTAAGTCAGAGTAGTCGTTGTTCAGAGAAAGTATTTAGTAAATGTTGTAACATTGGTTCTGCACCCCCAGATCCTCCAGGGAGTGTGTTGGTGGAGGTCAGTCCCTCAGGCAGCCTGGAGGAAGGCAGCAGTGTGAACCTGACCTGCAGCAGTGATGCTAACCCAGCAGCAGGCAGCTACACCTGGTACCGGAGGACTGGACCTCCAGGCTCCAGCCCCCTGGTCCTGGTAGGGTCAGCACAGGTGCTGTTTCTGGACCCTCTGGAGCGCTCTCCGACTGGAGCACGCTACCTCTGTCAGGCCACCAACTCTCTGGGGGGGAAGAACTCTACTGAGAAGTCACTGGATGGGCAGAAACACCAGAGTGAGTGTCTAGTGTTTTATATTTGTATATAGTGAAGCCCTACCTCTCTCCCAATGACCTGGAGAGGGTTATCCATCTAGGCTGGACTACTGCAATGCCCTGTATGTGGGTCTAGACCAGCTCTCCCTGCGACGCCTACAGCTAGTGCAGAACACTGCTGCACAAAGAAGCGTGAACACATTAGTTAAACCAGTGCTGGCTTCCCTGCACTGGCTCCCTGTTCGCTTCAGGCTTGATTTTAAAATTGTGATGTTTGTGTTTAAGGCATTGAATGGTCTGGCCCCTCAGTACCTAGCTGGACTCCTCCATGTTTGCACCCCTGCTAGAGCACTGAGGTCATCAAACAAACTACTTTTAGATGTCCCAAGGTCTAGGTTGAAAACAAAAGGTGACCGAGCTTTTGCGGTGGCTGCCCCTAAGTTGTGGAACAGTCTTCCACTGCAAATTAGGTCTGCCCAGTGCCCACATACATCCCCGGTCGTATTCTATCTTTTGATTTTGTGTATAATGCATTTTGTATTTTTTGTATTTCTCTGTTTTTATATTGTAAAGCACTTTGGTGCAACTTGGGTTGGTTTTAAATGTGCTATATAAATAAAGTTGACCTTGATGTGGATGGCACAGAGCTGTGATTGGCCGCTGCCCTGGGCTGGGCCTGACGTACTTTCGTATTTACCATTTATAATCGCAGCGTTCCATCATCGATCATGATCAACTACGTTCCAAACATGGACCAAATCGAAGAAAGACTGGCAGAGGAAGTCTGAAAATATGGCCATTTGTAAAACACAACGCAGCACAGCCACCTAGTGGTTCGGCGGTGTACTGCAGCCCACACGTTGAATGACATGGAAGTATGTCGGTCTAGCCATAGATATCTATAGAACACTAGATAGCTTAAGGAGGAGTCACCAGCGTCACTGAACCGCCGCCATCTTGCCCCAGTCAGCCTTGAGTGAGAGTGAGTGAGCTGCACAGACAAAATTACTCATAACTCGCTGAAATATTGACGGATTTACGGGTTGGTTTGCTATAAACATAAAATATGTAGTTATGATACTGCATACTTATAAAAAAAATATTTTTTAAAGATGTTTTTTTTTACAAACCGCTTGAATCATAGCCACGTTAATAATGCTTGTAATAAACCAAACCGTTTGTAAATCCGTCAATATTTCAGCGAGTTATGAGAATTTTTGTCTGTGCAGCTCACTCACTCTCACTCAAGGCTGACTGGGGTAAGATGGCGGCGGTTCAGTGACGTCGCTCTCCATTGGCCGGCAGCGCGGGTAAGCTATCTAGTGTTCTATATATATCTATGGGTCTAGCTGCCATGTGCAGAATTTATAAGGTCTATAAGAAATATTTGACTTTAGGCGGCCAGGTAGCACAGCGGACTAAGCGTCTGTCTACCACTGCAGAGACACTGGTATCGAATCCGGCTGTCAGCGGTGCCTCCGGCTTGGCCGGTCGTCATACTGGCTCAATTGGCAGTGTCAGCGGGAGGGAAGCCGGTGGGTGGTAATCTGGTCGTTGTAAACAGCGACTCCTACAGGTCGGTCAGGGCGCCTGCACAGCGAGGGAGGGAAATGGTGAAGGTAGTGTGACCTCCCACGCGTTACACTTCACCAATGAGAGTCCTCGCTGACAGGTGAAAAGAGGCTGCTGGCTGTCTCCTATGTATCGGAGGAAGCATGTGATAGACTTCAGGGCTCTCTAGACCGACCAGTGGGGGGCACATGCGTGCAACGACCAGGAAGGGGAGGGGGGAATTGGCATAATGACTAAATTGGGATGGGAGTAAAATACAGAAAATAGGAGGAGAAAAGATAAAAAATATATATATATATTTGACTTTATTTTATTTTAATGTAAGTAATTGTACTGATTATTTTTATTTTATTTTTTTACATCGTCTCTTTCTCCGATTTGTCTCTGTTTTCTCCCCGTCCCAATTTAGTCGTTGTGCCAATTCCCCCCCTCCCCTACCTGGTTGTTGTGCGCATGCTTCCTCCAACACGCGCGGCGACAGCCAGTGACTCTTTTTTCACCTGGCAGCGAGGACTCTCATTGGTGAAGTGTAAAACGTGGGAGGTCAGGTCACGCTGCCTTCATCAAGTCCTGCCTCCGCTGAGCAAGCGCCCAGACCTGACCTGTAGGCGTCGCTGTCCACAACGCCAGATTCCCACCCATGACTTGCCCTCCCCCTAACCCAGCCAAGCGGGTTAGTATGACAATCAGCCCAAGCCTCAAGCAATGCTGACTCCGGGAGTCGAGACCGCAGCCTCTTGCATTGGTGACGAGCGCAATCTCCGCTACACCACCTGACGGTCCTGACCGCCTATTGTACTGATTCTTTGAATAATTAATCTGCATTGTAGGCTGCTTCTAGAAAATACCATTTCTTATCTGTTATAATGTACATACTGTATAGTATACTGTTATAATGTACATACTGTATATTCTGCTGTTATAATGTCCATACTGTATATTATACTATTATAATGTACATACTGTTTATTATACTGTTATAATGTACATACTGTATATTATACTGTTATAATGTACATACTGTATATGCTGCTGTTATAATGTACATACTGTATATTATACTATTATAATGTACATACTGTTTATTATACTGTTATAATGTACATACTGTATATTATACTGTTATAATGTACATACTGTATATTCTGCTGTTATAATGTACATACTGTATATTATACTATTAGAATGTACATACTGTTTATTATACTGTTATAATGAACATACTGTATATTCTGCTGTTATAATGTACATACTGTATATTCTGCTGTTATAATGTACATACTGTATATTCTGCTGTTATAATGCACATACTGTATATTCTACTGTTATAATATATATATAATAATATAATATACATAATAACATATTATACTGTTATAATGTACATACTATTGAGGAAACCCTCCCAGCACTGAAACACAGTCAAGCTGTCCATACAAGCTCTTCTTGTACAACCAGCACCACAAAACCTAAAATGCTACGGTCTAATATAGAGCAGAAAATGTGAACGACACAAATGTAAAACAGTCCCCAAAGTTACCTGGTTTTCTCTTAAAAACCCCTTGAGCCCGATCGAAAATTAATTTCACGTCATAAAAAGATCAATACATTCCGTATTAATTAATGTTGCGTTTCTTTTTCAAATGTAGCCAAGAATAAAGACCAATCAAAACAGCAGTCAAAGTGTATATTTTCAGCGCTACGTTTGTTGAACAATGATTTTAAGTGTTTTCATGTTTATACTGTATCTCACGGGTCGAACAAACCTGAATGTAATTATTGCCATGAAATACAACGTATATTGTTTATTTACCTTTCTGTGAACGTCCACAAAAAGAACGCGTTGCAATCTGGTGAATACGGAGCTATGGACATAATATACAAAAGTAACTGTACTTACAGTAGATTTCGTTCATGGTATTTGCTGCCCTGTTAAGGGCGCCTGGTGCAGTACTAAATCCAGATCTAACTCTGCCATTGGAAAGAGGAGATTTGGCCCGATCCATAGATGTATGACTTGCCATAATAAGGTCATTTATAGGCCTGATATTCTATATTATATAGTCATATTTCAATTTGTATCCTGGTGGCAAAATTCAGTACTGTATCTACAAAAAAAAACCTGTAAATCATCTGCCCTTTATTAATTTGCTTAGATCTTTTTGGTACACTTGATCTCAAGAAGGTGCTGAATGAGCTCAGTGGCCATTTTTGGAGCAATCTTCCATTTTCTGAAAATATGGCTAGTACTTAAGAGGTTAAGGTGCACTTACCTCTCACTGCCACAGGGTGCCAGTCTTCCAGTCTTGCAGCTTTAAACTGTCTTTTTCTCCTCAGGTTTCCTTATTCTAGCTAACTCAGTTGGAATCACTGTCCTCGTGGTGCTGACGGTCTCCCTAGTTACCTTCTTCA
>NC_140183.1:10761210-10781210 GCF_963971535.1 Notolepis coatsorum | reverse complement strand
TGCCGGTCAAATACCGGTAATTACCGGCTAACGGAAACGCTGACACACATGCATGCACACACACGCACGCACATGCACACACACGCACACACTTTAATTTATTCTTCTGAGTTTTGACTGAACCAGCCTTCTGAGCTAACGGCAGCTGAACCAGCGTCCTGAGCTAACAGCAGTTGAACCAGCGTCCTGAGCTAACAGCAGCTGAACCAGTGTCCTGAGCTAATGCTAGCTGAACCAGCGTCCTGAGCTAACGCAGCTGAACCAGCGTCCTGAGCTAACGCTAGCTGAACCAGCGTCCTGAGCTAACGGCAGCTGAACCAGCGTCCTGAGCTAACGCTAGCTGAACCAGCGTCCTGAGCTAACGGCAGCTGAACCAGCGTCCTGAGCTAACAGCAGCTGAACCAGCGTCCTGAGCTAACCAGCAGTTGAACCAGCGTCCTGAGCTAACAGCAGTTGAACCAGCGTCCTGAGCTAACAGCAGCTGAACCAGCGTCCTGAGCTAACGGCAGCTGAACCAGCGTCCTGAGCTAACGGCAGCTGAACCAGCGTCCTGAGCTAACGCTAGCTGAACCAGCGTCTTGAGCTAACAGCAGCTGAACCAGCGTCCTGAGCTAACAGCAGCTGAACCAGCGTCCTGAGCTAACGGCAGCTGAACCAGCGCCCTGAGCTAACGGCAGCTGAACCAGCGTCCTGAGCTAACGGCAGCTGAACCAGCGTCCTGAGCTAACAGCAGCTGAACCAGCGTCCTGAGCTAACGGCAGCTGAATCAGCGCCCTGAGCTAACGGCAGCTGAACCAGCGTCCTGAGCTAACCAGCAGTTGAACCAGCGTCCTGAGCTAACCAGCAGTTGAACCAGCGTCCTGAGCTAACAGCAGTTGAACCAGCGTCCTGAGCTAACGGCAGCTGAACCAGCGTCCTGAGCTAACGGCAGCTGAACCAGCGTCCTGAGCTAACGGCAGCTGAACCAGCGTCCTGAGTTAACGGCAGCTGAACCAGCGTCCTGAGCTAATGCTAGCTGAACCAGCGCCCTGAGCTAACGGCAGCTGAACCAGCGTCCTGAGCTAACGGCAGCTGAACCAGTGTCCTGAGCTAACAGCAGCTGAACCAGCGTCCTGAGCTAACAGCAGCTGAACCAGCGCCCTGAGCTAACAGCAGCTGAACCAGCGCCCTGAGCTAACAGCAGCTGAACCAGCGTCCTGAGCTAACGGCAGCTGAACCAGCATCCTGAGCTAACGGCAGCTGGCCGCTTTCTGCTGCTCGGAGCTTGTTTATGTTCGGCGTTCATGTTCAACCGCTGACTATATCATTCTTCAAATGAATAAAATATTTTTTAAAACATACCAACACCGTGGGTAACGAGGGTCTCGTGTGACTGCCAGCAGAGTGCTGTTGAACAGAACAGTTTGTTTAACACGTACCTCATACTATCTATCATTCAGACTGGGGCCTCGCTCCCTCTCCAAGCAAAATAATATACCTTAACGAGCGCATGGCCACACACAGACCCTACAATCCAGTAATCATGACAAGCTGTGTAGTTGTTGTTGTTAACATAGTGTGTGTGTGTGGTAACATCATGTCCTCAGATGGTGTGCAGTAACAGTATACCCCCCCCCCCCCCCCCGGGCAGAGAGATTTAGTGCAGAACTTAACCTATTGCATCATCACTAAAAATCAAGAGTACATTCCGATGAAACTTTGAGTTACTAAATGTACACATTGTTACCACATCGAAGTGGGATTAAACGCCTTGCAGTTAACATGTTTGTTGTTTGATGCATTTGCTAG
Organism: Notolepis coatsorum; assembly: GCF_963971535.1. Lineage (NCBI taxonomy): Eukaryota > Metazoa > Chordata > Actinopteri > Aulopiformes > Paralepididae > Notolepis > Notolepis coatsorum. The sequence continues at coordinate 10,779,422 of NC_140183.1, read as the reverse complement.
TATGTGTGGTACCAATAGGAATCTATCACTAGGCATTAGGCTGATCGTTTCATATGAAATAGTTCCCATTTATTGCCTTGTATTGCACGCTCTTAGTATGTATTCTTTATTGAGACAGTAGGAAGGCTGAGAGTGAGACACAGGAGGGAAGCTTCTTTATTGAGACAGTAGGAAGGCGGAGAGGGAGACACAGGAGGGAAGCTTCTTTATTGAGACAGTAGGAAGGCTGAGAGGGAGACACCGGAGAGAAGCTTCTTTATTGAGACAATAGGAAGGCTGAGAGGGAGACACAGGAGGGAAGCTTCTTTATTGAGACAGTAGGAAGGCTGAGAGGGAGACACAGGAGGGAAGGTTCTTTAAAGATAATAATTAAATAAAAGATAATACAAAGAAAATGGGCCAATTCACTCTGCTCTACTCATGATTGTAGTAACGTTGACTAGCATTCCAGGGTTAGATGTTGTGTCTTGTAATAAAGAGGCCTTGTTGCTGATGATTTAGTACAGAACCGGCCTCTTGCGTCATCCCTAGCAGTCTCAAGTACAGCCAGTGCTTGAAAACACATGAGCCAACCTTAGGACATCATGTCTGCCAGCCTGTCAATAGTGTTTGACTCAGGTTCAAATTGGGGGAAATTGCTGTGTGTGTGTACGTACTTGCAGATGTTATGCATAAGCCTGTTTTGCTCGCTGGCTGGTGTGTGCGTTTGTACTGTATGTCCCTGTTTGTGTGAGTTTAACCAGGTTAGAGTTAAGGTCCAAACCTTTCATACCAACAAACAAACAATGAATCCCCTGTTTCTCTTCTCTTCTCTTCTCTTCTCTTCTCTTCTCTTCTCTTCTCTTCTCTTCTCTTCTCTTCTCTTCTCTTCTCTTCTCTTCTCTTCTCTTCTCTTCTCTTCTCTTCTCTTCTCTTCTCTTCTCTTACATTTAGTCATTTAGCTGACGCTTTTATCCAAAGCGACTTACATGTTCTGTACAACAAGTCATCAGGAAGGGTACAACTCTATCAGCTGAGTAACAATGTTCATCAAAGTGTTGAGTGCTACAGTGTAGGTTAGTTTATTAGGACAAGTGCATGACAGTAAGGTTAGTTAGGGTTAGATTAAAAACAATTATAATAAGAAAATGTATTTCAGATAGTGGTTGAAGAACTGCGTCTTTAGTCGACGGCGAAAGATTGGACGGGTTTCGGCTGTCCTAACTGGGGTGGGTAGTTCATTCCACCATTGTGGTGCAAGGACTGAGAAAAGGCAGGTTCTCCTTGATGACCCTCCCGGAGCTCGGATAGGAGTGGGTCTGAGACGGCCAGAAGATGCAGAGTGTAGGGGTCTTGAGGGTGTGTAGTTAGTAGGGGTGGGAATCGACAGAGACCTCACGATACGATACTATCGCGATACTTGCGCCACAATACGATAGTATCGCGATACTAAATATATCGCGATCCGCTGAGTATTGCGAAATATATATATATATATATTTTTTTGATCAAATTTGATTTATTACCTTTTTTCAACTGCAAAGTAAAACTTTGTCACGGTCTGTTCATCTCACTTCAATAATTTCTATTGCAGAACATGGTATTTTCTCAAGCAGACAGATGTAAACACTGTAATCTGTGTTGCATGTACCTGACAAACTGAACTGTTTGTATTACAGTCATATTCCAACTTAACTGAATGCACATGTGTGTGTGGACTACTGTACTATTACAGGTATTGAAATGAACAATGCAACTTCCTTATACAAATAATTTTTTTTATGAATAATTAAATATCGATACTTGGCGTCCCTGTATCGATACAGTATCGCCACGCAAAGTATCGCAATACTACTACGTATCGATTTTTTCCCCAACCCCTAGTAGTTAGAGACTATTGACCAGAGGTAGGCGGGAGCAGTTCCCCTTGCCACACGGTATGCCAGGTCGAGGGCCTTGAAGCGGATTCGAGCGGCCATGTGCAGGCCCCTAAGGAGTGGGGTGACATGGGCCGACTTCGGTAGGTTTGAGATCAGGCGGGCCGCTGCATTCTGAATGAGTTGAAGAGGCCAGGTGGCAGTGGCCGGGAGGCTTGAAGCCTTTTTACAACGTTTCCGGGTTCCCGTTTTGCGCTCTGATTGGCCAGGTCATGTGACATGAGCGCCAATCGTGGGACGGCAAGTTTCTACACTGGTTAAGCTTAGGCACTCTTCGAAGTTGGTTAAGGTTAGAGTTTGTCTTAGAGCGTGACGGCAAGTTCTTTCGCCGGTAAAGCTTAGGCACTCTTTCGAAGTTGGTTAAGGTTAGAGTTTGTCTTAGAGCATGGCGATAGAACGGCAGGTAGTTTGCAGGCTGTTCGACGCGGAAATGGGCAAACACGCTATTGGGCGCACATGTCACATGACCTGGCCAATCAGAGCGCTGGAAACGCGGATGCGTTGTAAAAAGGCTACACGCGGCCGGGAGGCCAGCAAGCAGTGCGTTGCAGTAGTCGAGGCGGGAGATTTGGATTTGATGATTGGACGAGGAGTTGGGTGGCTTCTTTTGTCAGGAAGGGGCGGATCCTTCTGACGTCTTCTCTTCTCTTCTCTTCTCTTCTCTTCTCTTCTCTCTCAGCTCTCTCTTCTCCTCTCAGCTCTCCTCTCCTCTATCCTCTTTTCTCTCCTCTCTTTTCCTCTCAGCTCTCCTCTCTATCCTCTTTTCTCTCCTCTTCTCCTATCCTCTCCTCTCAGCTCTCCTATCCTCTCCTATCTCTTCTCTCCTCTCCTCTCCCCTCTCTCCTATCTCTCCTCTCCTCTCTCAGCTCTCCTATCATCTCCTCTCCTCTCCTCTCTCAGCTCTCCTCTCCTCTCTCAGCTCTCCTCTTCTCTCTCAGCTCTCCTCTCCTCTCTCTCCCCTCTCCTCTCCTCTCTCTCCCCTCTCCTCTCCTCTCTCAGCTCTCCTCTCCTCTCTCTCCTCTCCTCTCCTCTCTCAGCTCTCCTCTCCTCTCTCTCCCCTCTCCTCTCCTCTCTCCTCTCTCTCCCCTCTCCTCTCCTCTCTCAGCTCTCCTCTCCTCTCTCTCCTCTCCTCTCCTCTCTCAGCTCTCCTGTCCTCTCCTCTCTCCTCTCCCCCTCGCTCCTGTTTCCCTGGTTGTTTGTTTGAGTGACGTGCTGCTGCTCTGTGTTGGTCTGCTGTTGTGTAAGTGTAACAGACCACAGTGAAGCATGGCATCGCCTCCTAACAATGAATCAAAGTGTGCTTTAATAATCCTTCCTCCAGCCTGTAATTGAAGACAGCGGCTGGTTGTGAGACTGACCCAGGCACTGTTGCTGAGCCCCCAGGAGAGACTGCCGGAGCAGCATGGTGGGCCTGAGCCTCTCTGGTTCATTGTCCCTAAAACAGAGGGGTGTTTATCCGCAACATGGTTAAGTTTAGACAAAATATATTCTTTTAATGGAATAGTCATTTGTGTGCCATGTTTTGGAAAGAAATAAACAATGAACAAAAGAAAGTCGTAGGACGACGTGGATGAAATTGCAGATCGAGGCTTTTATAAATAATTACATAACTCCCATCATGGCCATCACCGACGGATGTATGGATGAAATCATCCTGGCTACTTCAGTGCAGCCAGGCTGCCTTCAGTTACACTTTTAAGAGGTGAAACCACCAAGGTTGAATCAAGAAGGTTGTCTGTTGTTTTCTTAACGAGCTAATAAAGACGGGCTCATAAAAGCTGTGGGTGTTGTGTTGTTCTCTCTGCCACGTTTCCTCAGAGAACCCAGACACCAGGCTAACGCTACTCAGAGAACCCAGACACCAGACTACTCAGAGAACCCAGACACCAGGCTAACACTACTCAGAGAACCCAGACACCAGCCTAACGCTACTCAGAGAACCCAGACACCAGGCTACTCAGAGAACCCAGACACCAGACTACTCAGAGAACCCAGACACCAGGCTAACGCTACTCAGAGAACCCAGACACCAGGCTAACACTACTCAGAGAACCCAGACACCAGGCTACTCAGAGAACCCAGACACCAGGCTACTCAGAGAACCCAGACACCAGGCTACTCAGAGAACCCAGACACCAGACTACTCAGAGAACCCAGACACCAGCCTAACGCTACTCAGAGAACCCAGACACCAGACTACTCAGAGAACCCAGACACCAGACTAACGCTACTCAGAGAACCCAGACACCAGGCTACTCAGAGAACCCAGACACCAGACTACTCAGAGAACCCAGACACCAGCCTAACGCTACTCAGAGAACCCAGACACCAGGCTACTCAGAGAACCCAGACACCAGGCTAACGCTACTCAGAGAACCCAGACACCAGACTACTCAGAGAACCCAGACACCAGACTACTCAGAGAACCCAGACACCAGGCTAACACTACTCAGAGAACCCAGACACCAGACTAACACTACTCAGAGAACCCAGACACCAGGCTACTCAGAGAACCCAGACACCAGACTAACGCTACTCAGAGAACCCAGACACCAGACTAACGCTACTCAGAGAACCCAGACACCAGACTAACGCTACTCAGAGAACCCAGACACCAGGCTACTCAGAGAACCCAGACACCAGACTACTCAGAGAACCCAGACACCAGACTACTCAGAGAACCCAGACACCAGGCTAACGCTACTCAGAGAACCCAGACACCAGGCTAACGCTACTCAGAGAACCCAGACACCAGGCTACTCAGAGAACCCAGACACCAGGCTAACGCTACTCAGAGAACCCAGACACCAAGCTACTCAGAGAACCCAGACACCAGGCTACTCAGAGAACCCAGACACCAGGCTAACACTACTTCCTTCATTATCATCAAGGATCAAGTGTCTCAGACACGATTCTTACGAGACACAAAAAGTCAAAATAGAACATCATCTTTAAAGATTAAACAGGTGTGATATGTTTTGAATGTGCAGAAACAATACTTGATGAACATTGTTACTCGGCTGATAGAGTTGTACCTTCCTGCTGACTTGATGAACATTGTTACTCGGCTGATATAGTTGTACCTTCCTGCTGACTGGATGAACATTGTTACTCGGCTGATATAGTTGTACCTTCCTGCTGACTTGTCGTACAGAACTTGTAAGTCGTCTTGGATAAAAGCATTCAGCTAAAGGACTAAATGTGAATGTAAATGCAGGAACAATTCAGGAACAATACAGGAAAATACATATTTTGACTGATGAGTGGGTCCTGAAAGGTTATGGGATTATGGTATTATTAGATTAGATTAGATTCACTTAATTGTCATTACACAGTACAAGACAGTGCAACGAGATTGTGTACGTCCAACCAGGATGTGACAATCAACAGTCAGTTGCAATAAGACACATATAAATAAAACTGTACAGTAAAGTGCAATGGTTAGCACTGGCAGTGCACAATGTGCGATGGTGAGGATAAATATATCATAATTAAAATAAAGTCTACATAAGCTATGGGCTATATACACAGGTATACAGTGAGGTGCAGTGGGCTAAGTAGAGTTTTGATTCAGAAGTCTGACAGCTGCTGAGGGGAAGAAACTATTTGTGGTCCTGTTGGTTCTGCCTGGGACTCTGGGAGGCTGCGGTAGCGTGCCCCAGAGCGAGTACCCCGCAGGCGGGGTAAACAGTCCATGTTTGGGGTGAGAAGCGTCTCCTGATGATGTTCCGTGCTCTCCACAAGCACCACTTCTCATAGATTGATGAGATGGGGGGGGGGGGGGGGGGGGCTTGGTGATGCGCCGTTGGGCTATTTTCACTACCCTCTGCAGTGATCTCCGGTCCTTAACAGTGCATAATTATAATAATAATTAATTATTATGATAGTTGTCTCTGTGTTCTGTAGTGCTGATGAGTGGGTCCTGAAAGGTTATAGTATTATTTATGATATAATGGTTGTATCTGTGTCCTGTAGGACAGACGAGTGGGTCCTGAAAGGTTATGGTATTATGGTTATGATATTATGATATAATGGTTGTCTCTGTGTCCTGTAGGGCTGACGAGTGGGTCCTGAAAGGGATCTCAGGCTACATCTTTGGCCTCTACCTGAAGAAGACATTTGGAGTCAATGAATACAGACACTGGATCAAAGAGGTAATGTCTCTAAAGGCTGGTTTCACTGTTTATTTTAATGTAATACAACATGGTGTCGTTTAATTCAAAATGCTTTATTTTCAAATTTTCTAATTGTCATACTGCTGCAAGGATATTTCTTAAAAATATATAGTATGTATATTAGTGGTGGGACTCGATATCAATATTTGATGCGAAAAGCTAAATTGTTCTATTCAAATGAATTTTGGTATATGAGTGAATAAATGAATATACATTATACATACGTTTAGGCAGCAACATCCTGTATTAGCTACTACACAGACCAACAGATCAATGCAATTTTAACAAAGTGCTGCAATTTTAGCAACAATCTATATATAGCGCAAAGGACCTTTTGTGAACTCAAGCACTTTCGAGGTAAAAGTAAAACGCAGTACTTTCAAGTACATTCCAGAACAGTTGACCATTGGGGAAAAAAAACTCTTGATTGATCTCAATTTATTTTATGAACAAACCATACTAAGAAAAAAAGTTATTTGCGATTTATTATACTTTATACTTATAGCACATCGCTGCTGTCGGGACAAAACCTCATAACTCCATTTTTTGAATTTTTTTTTTATTATATAAATCAACTCCGTAGATCATCCTCCATATGTGTGTGTGGGTTTTACAAAGTTTAAACAATGGGAAAGCATTAAACCGATCATCTGTCTAAACCTCCTAACTCTATTCACCCTCAAATCTGTGTTCGTTTTTTTCATCTGCTGAAAAGTTGGGTTTTTGGAGTTATGAGGTTTTGTCCCGACAGCAGCGACATGCATGAGTCTGGTCTCCTTTGAAATGTAACATTCTTACACAATAAAGAAAAATCATCATGCGATTAAATGCATACATTTTTTAAAAACTTTTAATTCTTTCTGTAGTTAATTAATAGAAATCAATGCGATAAAGTCCCAGCCTTAATGTATATATATATATATTACAACCTTTTACAATTTGTATCTATTGTGAATGACAGTATATTAAAAACCCATGACACTTATACCTTCAGTACACCTCCCTGCCCTACCGTAGCTTAATTATGATTCAAAGGAAGGTGATTCTTATGGATTTTTTTTTAAAGAACAGCTGGTTCTATTCAGGCATTTCCAGCATCAATACGGTGTTTTTGTGATGTGTTGTTTTTGTGTAAAGTTGTGCAAGTTGTCTGTCCTACAGTCGGAAAGTGTTGCCAAGACCACAGACTTTAAGAGGCGCTGGGGCTCCTGGGAGCCCGGGCCTGGCAGCCATTTAAACTACTCTCCAATTAGCAGTATTTAATTCAGCTTTGGTCACATAACTACTTTTTAAGCTGTTCAGGAGGCCGCCAGACTGAATCAAAAAGCACCTCAAGTAGTTGAAAAAAAACGTGGAACTGATTAAGACGGTTCTTGTCCACGTCTTGGTGGGTCAGTCTCTCGGGCTTTCTGCAAGAAGAGGAGACGGAGGTTCTCTGCACAATTAACCCAAAAGAAGCTCCTTTCCCAGTTTATCCCGCGAATACTAGTGTTCTATGGGGCGACAGTGTCTCAGGACTGGAGGTAGAGCGGTCGTCTGGTAATCAGAAGGTTAGGGTTAGACAGTGGCTCAGGAGGTAGAGCAGGTAATCAGAAGGTTAGGGTTAGACAGTGTCTCAGGAGGTAGAGCGGTCGTCTGGTAATCAGAAGGTTAGGGTTAGACAGTGTCTCAGGAGGTAGAGCGGTCGTCTGGTAATCAGAAGGTTAGGGTTGGACAGTGTCTCAGGAGGTAGAGCGGTCGTCTGGTAATCAGAAGGTTAGGGTTAGACAGTGTCTCAGGAGGTAGAGCGGTCGTCTGGTAATCAGAAGGTTAGGGTTGGACAGTGTCTCAGGAGGTAGAGCGGTCGTCTGGTAATCAGAAGGTTAGGGTTGGACAGTGTCTCAGGAGGTAGAGCGGTCGTCTGGTAATCAGAAGGTTAGGGTTAGACAGTGGCTCAGGAGGTAGAGCAGGTAATCTGAAGGTTAGGGTTAGACAGTGGCTCAGGAGGTAGAGCAGTCGTCTGGTAATCTGAAGGTTAGGGTTAGACAGTGGCTCAGGAGGTAGAGCAGTCGTCTGGTAATCTGAAGGTTAGGGTTAGACAGTGGCTCAGGAGGTAGAGCGGTCGTCTGGTAATCAGAAGGTTAGGGTTGGACAGTGTCTCAGGGGGTAGAGCGGTCGTCTGGTAATCAGAAGGTTAGGGTTAGACAGTGGCTCAGGAGGTAGAGCAGGTAATCTGGTAATCTGAAGGTTAGGGTTAGACAGTGTCTCAGGAGGTAGAGCGGGTCGTCTGGTAATCTGAAGGTTAGGGTTAGACAGTGGCTCAGGAGGTAGAGCGGTCGTCTGGTAATCAGAAGGTTAGGGTTGGACAGTGTCTCAGGGGGTAGAGCGGTCGTCTGGTAATCAGAAGGTTAGGGTTAGACAGTGTCTCAGGAGGTAGAGCGGTCGTCTGGTAATCTGAAGGTTGGGGTTAGCAGTGTCTCAGGAGGTAGAGCGGTCGTCTGGTAATCAGACTGTTAGGGTTAGACAGTGGCTCAGGAGGTAGAGCTGTCGTCTGGTAATCAGAAGGTTAGGGTTAGACAGTTAGGTGTGGGGCGCACTGGGGCAGCGTGGCTCAGGGGTAGAGCGGGTCGTCCAATGATCGAAGGGTTGGTGGTTCGAATCCCGCTCAAGCCCATGTCCATCCCACTGCCGTTGTGTCCTTGGGCAAGACACTTAACCTACTTGCCTCGTATGAATGTGTATGCATGTGAATGAATGTTGGTGGTCGGAGGGGCCGTAGGCGTTGATTATTCGCCACGCTTCCGTGAGTCTGCCTCAGGGCAGCTCTGGCTGCAATTGTAGCTTACCACCACCGGTATGACTGTGTATGAACGAATAATGGACTCTGTAAGCGCTCTGGGGTCTCTGGGGTGTCACGAAGAGCGCTATATAAATCCAATCCATTATTATTATTATTATTAGACAGTATCTCAGGGGGTAGAGCGGTCGTCTGGTAATCAGACTGTTAGGGTTAGACAGTGTCTGCTCCCGACCTTGCATGGCTGCCTCCGCCGTCGGTGTGTGAGTGAGTGAGTGAGTGAGTGAGTGAGTGAGTGAGTGAATGAAGTCTTAATAAGTGTCTGGTCGTCCTGCAGGAGCTGGACCGCATCGTGGAGTACGAGCTGAAGATGGGAGGAGTCCTGTTGCACCCGACCTTCAGCGGTGGCAAGGAGAAGGACAAGTGAGCCCGCCGGCCCGTCTCTCTTCACTGGGGTTGGGCATCGTTTGGATTTGAACAATTCCGGTTCCGGTTCCGATTCTCCATTTCGATTCCTGTTCTAAACGATTCTCGATTCCTGTTCTTTGAGGTGCAGGTCAAAACAGGTCGCAGCTTATTTAGCAGGAGATTTTTAATTTTATTTTTGAAAAATCTTTAATTTTTTTCATACTATTCACATTGTCAGTTGACTTGATACAGTTTCATTTGGTTGCTGTACTGTAACTAGGGTATTAATTAACAAAGTAAAAAAAAATTAAGTTTTTTTTTTCTTTTTTAAGAATCGAAATTAAGAATCGAAATGCAAATATGTTACTTCTGGTTCCAGAACCGGAAGTTAGGAACCGGTTCCTATTAGAACGGGTTCTCGGTGCCCAACCCTACTCTTTACACTTGTTCAGCTATCACTTGTGGTTTCTTAACAGCTTTGTATTTCACAGTGAATCACTTTGGGTCGCCGTGACTTTCTTCCTTTTCGTTGTTGTATTTCTTCTTAACGAATTCCGACGGAGGAATTTGAAACCGCTATAGCTAAAGATCGTTGTCTGTGATCTTTGGATCTGATTCTTTCCAGCGCTTTAACCCACGGCGTCGTGGTCAGTCTGTGGCACGTCAGCGCGCCAGGGGGGTTTATTAAGAGTGGCAGTCTGCACACGCTGACCCGATATACCCAACATGAATATTTACCGGGATATGAAGTAGACTAATTGTGTGGATAGATGGATCGGCTAATGTCCCTCAGTTAGGACGCCGCCATCTTGGGTGTTGAGGTCTAACAGTTATAAGAGTATAAGGCCAATGTGTCCTGTAAGCCTGATCAAATTCCAATCCTTTTTTTTGTAAAAAGAATGTATATGAAATCGTAGCAATATTAAAGTAAAACTCCAACATCTTGGGAAATTAGCTTATTTAACATCTTCCCTGGTTTTAGACAAGAAGATACATACCTTTTTCGTCTCTCTGCATGCATTGGGCTTAGGGAACGCCTGGACCGTTAGCCTAGCTTAGCTTCATCACTGGAAGTGGGGCAGACATCTAGCCTAGTTCACTACAGTCAGGAAATATACTCTAAATACAATCAAAATGCAACTCCCAAACGTTCCTGTAAACATGTTGTGACCTGTGTATTTACCACGTCTCCCAGTCACACAAGTCACATGAGTCTCCCAGTCACACAAGTCACACGAGTCTCCCAGTCACACAAGTCTCCCACGAGTCTCCCAGTCACACAAGTCTCCCAGTCACACAAGTCACACGAGTCTCCCAGTCACACAAGTCTCTCAGTCACACAAGTCACACGAGTCTCCATGTCACACAAGTCTCCCAGACACACAAGTCTCCAAGTCACATAAGTCACACGAGTCTCCCAGTCACATGAGTCTCCCAGTCACACAAGTCTCCAAGTCACACGAGTCTCCCAGTCACACAAGTCTCCAGTCACACAAGTCTCCCAGTCACACAAGTCTCCAAGTCACACGAGTCTCCCAGTCACACAAGTCTCCAAGTCACATAAGTCACACGAGTCTTCCAGTCACACAAGTCTCCCAGTCACACAAGTCTCCCAGTCACACAAGTCACACGAGTCTCCCAGTCACACAAGTCTCCCAGTCACATAAGTCTCCCAGTCACACAAGTCTCCCAGTCACACAAGTCTCCAAGTCACACAAGTCTCCAAGTCACACAAGTCTCCCAGTCACACAAGTCTCCAAGTCACACGAGTCTCCCAGTCACACAAGTCTCCAAGTCACACAAGTCTCCCAGTCACACAAGTCTCCCAGTCACACAAGTCTCCAAGTCACACAAGTCACACGAGTCTCCCAGTCACACAAGTCTCCAAGTCACACAAGTCTCCCAGTCACACAAGTCTCCCAGTCACACAAGTCTCCAAGTCACACAAGTCTCCCAGTCACACAAGTCTCCCAGTCACACAAGTCTCCCAGTCACACAAGTCACACAAGTCTCCCAGTCACATGAGTCTCCCAGTCACACAAGTCTCCAAGTCACTTGTCTGACTGGGAGACTCGTGTGACTTGTGTGACTGGGAGACTCATGTGACTTGGAGACTTGTGTGTTAGTTAAAGGAAATCCAAAGTATATTATGATGGCGTCCTCCAGCTCGTCGGAGTAGAGTTATTCCTCAGCCTCACACCGCTTTGGCTGGCTCTCCGCTCTCTCTGGTCATAAATCACAGGCAGGCTGGAGTAGCTCCGGAGAGCCCTTCACACAGCCGTGTGGTGCCCGTCAACTACTCAGCCAGGACATTAGACCATGTAACTCATATGGTATGTTGAAAGAGAGCGATCTGGCTTTTTGAGATTATTGTTGATCCAGAGAGTTGATGAGGCTTACTTTGTGTTTGTTGAGAGAGAAAGAGTGAGAGGCGGGGGTGAACCTGAACAATTTGGCTCACAAGACGAGTCGGTTTGAAGAGTCGACGAGGCTTGTTTACATGTGTCGGGTAAAGAGATGGAGGAAGACATGCTGAGATCAACCCTCGGCTCTCAACGATTAAACACATTCAAACTCTCAACCATTAAACATTCAAACCGTAGGTTTATATGTCTGCGTTGCTATAAACCAGCTAATAACGTCAGGGTAGGAAATCACCACCAGCCAGATGCTGGTACATTTTGTTCTGTACTTAGTAAGTTACTCTGCTCTGTAGTCAGTAAGTTACTCTGCTCTGTAGTTAGTAAGTTACTCTGTTCTGTAGTTAGTAAGTTACTCTGTTCTGTAGTCAGTAAGTTACTGACTGTAGTCTCTTCCTCTAACTAATAATCACTGCTGGTTCCTCTAACTAATAATCACTGCTGGTTCCTCTAACTAATAATCACTTCTGGTTCTAATGCGCTCTTGTTTCTGTGTCCCCAGCCCGACCCCTCACCTGCACTTCTCCATCAAGCACCCCCACACCCTGTCCTGGGAGTACTACCGGATGTTCCAGTGTAAAGCCCACCTGGTCATGAGGCTGATCGAGAACCGGATCAGCATGGAGTTCATGTTACAGGTCAGACCACTGGAAAGAAGGGAGACATTTTGTCTGGAGTTCATGTTACAGGTCAGACCACTGGAAGGAAGGGAGACATTTTGTCTGGAGTTCATGTTACAGGTCAGACCACTGGAAAGAATGAAGACATTTTGTCTCCGAGGGTGCGAGCGCTAACAGTGGACAGTTTGACCACGTCGGCGGTGGGCTGCCAGGCGGTACTGCTTCCAACACGCTCGATACTAGGGTGGGGTATCTAACTCGTACTGCCGGGTACAGATTCATGCTAGATGAATCGGTACCAGATTTTGGTACCTTTTACATTTAGTTTATTAGTATAAGAGTGTAATATCACTAGACAAGAGGATCCTTTCCTACATATATATATATATATTACTGTCCCGTCTCTTCAGGTCAGAGGTCAGAGGAGTTTGATCATATTTACTGAGGATGGCCAGGAGATTTTGATATTCATGCAATTTGGTTTGTGTGGTGTGTTACAACAGTAAATAACTAAATGTTTGAAAGGAAAACAAAAGTCAAGTACCATTAAAAATGTACCGTTGGGTACCGATACCGAATTCCAGGAACTGGCACTGGTACCGGTACCGGTTCAAATATTGAAAGGTACCCAACCCTAGTCCATACTATCTGGACTCCATTACGCACAGCGCTGACACCAGGCACCAGAACTGGATCCGAGGACGAGGATCGGAAAAATCTAAACGATACCCAACCCCAATTGTGTTACAGATCTGATGACTCTGAGGGAGAGTTTATACTTCAAAAAGAAGATAGTGGGTAGAAAGGACAATATATCATGGTTTGCTATCATAATTTCCACTGTGTTCACCATATTCTAACAGACCATGTGAATTATCCTCTCTTGTCCTCTCTTCTCCTCCTCACCTCTCTTCTCTCCTCTCCTCTCTTCACTCCTCTCTTCTCTCCTCTCCCCCCTCTTCTCTTCTCTCCTCTTGTCTTCTCTCCTCGTCTCCTCTTCTCTCCTCATCTCATCTCCTCCCCTCTCCTCTCCTCTCTTACTCTCTCCTCTCCCCTCCTCTCCTCTCCTCTCATATCCTCTCCTCTCATATCCTCTCCTCACATCTGCCCTCCTCTCCTCTTCTCTCACCTTATCTCCTCCCCTCTCCTCTCCTATCCTCATCTCTCCTCTCTTACCCTCTCCTCACCTCTCCTCTCCGCTCCCCTCTCCTCTCCTCACCTCTCATCTCCCCTCTCTCTTACCCTCTCCTCTCTCCCCTCTCCTCTCTTACCCTCTCCTCTCTCCTCTCTTACCCTCTCCGCTCTCCCCTCTCCTCACCTCTCCTCACCTCTCCTCTCCTCTCATCTCCCCTCTCTCTTACCCTCTCCTCTCTTACCCTCTCCGCTCTCCCCTCTCCTCACCTCTCCTCACCTCTCCTCTCCTCTCCTCTCATCTCCCCTCTCTCTTACCCTCTCCTCTCTTACCCTCTCCGCTCTCCCCTCTCCTCACCTCTCCTCTCCTCTCCTCTCATCTCCCCTCTCTCTTACCCTCTCCTCTCTTACCCTCTCCGCTCTCCCCTCTCCTCACCTCTCCCCTCTCCTCTCATTTCCTCTCCCCTCTCTTCTCATAACCTCTCCTCACCTCTCATCTCCTCTCTTCCCTCTCATTTCCTCTCATCTCCCCTCTCTCTTACCCTCTCCTCTTGTACCCTCTCCTCTCTCTTCTCTCCTCTCTCCCCTCTCCCCTCTCCCCTCTCCTCTCCCCTCTCCCCTCTCCTCTCCTCTCTCCCCTCTCCTCTCTTCTCTCTTCAGGTGTTTAATAAACTCCTGAGCCTGGCCAGTACTGCCTCCTCTCAGAAGTACCAGAGTCACATGTGGAGTCAGATGTTGGTTTCTACTCATGGTTTCCTCAAGTCCATTTCTAACGTCTCAGGCAAAGACATCGGGCCCCTCATCAAACAATGGGTGTATCCTTCAACACGCAATATCTAAACATGAACTCGTATTGCTGTTATTTTATCATATATATTGGTCATCAAGGTTCTAAACTGACTTCGGTAGGTTTGAGATCAGGCACGTTCAAGTGTTTTAGAAAGGAAGGTGTTAACAGGCAACATTAACAGGCAACATTAACAGGCAACATTAACAGGTAACATTAACAGGCAACATTAACAGGCAACATTAACAGGCAACATTAACAGGTAACATTAACAGGCAACATTAACCGTTTCTGCGCCATTAACGAGTATACTCATTATTGGCCGCCATGCGTTGAGCGCCAGAAACGAGTTAACTCGTTTTTATGATCGTTATTTCCTTTATTCGCTATTGGCATTCATAATTCATCCAGCAAGGCTCCGGGAGACTCTGGACTCTGTCGGATATTGCAACGGCTCAATACCGCCGCCTGGTGGATTTCGGGCCAGTTGCACTCCACTCTCAACCGGATGGTGCGTTCTGTGCATCGGCGAAAATTTTACGGGCAGAGCTCTCTTGTTATGTGGATCCAGACAAACACTCTAGTGCAGGGGTCTCAAACTCAATTTACCTGGGGGCCGCTGGAGGTAGAGTCTGGGTGAGGCTGGGCTGCATCAAATATTATATATATATGATTCTTTTTCTTTTTTTTTTGCAAAATCAACTCTGCCTCTCTTTGTTAACTACAACAAGCAATGCTGTTTGTTATTTAAGATGAGGTCGGACTCTGCACTGACAGATTTGTGTTCATTGTGCTGCTTTTATAAAGCCTCAAATGACGGCTTACAATATTTCATGAAAGCAAAGTGTTTTGTTTGTCTAAGATTTAAAAAGGTTTAAACTTTACAGCACTGACAAAGTTGAACAAAGTGCTGTACAAGTCCCACAACATAAAAAAAAAATATATATATACATTTTTTTTTTTTTATTGAAACTTTGATGTCAAGTAGGGGGCCGCAAAATATCATCCAGCGGGCTGCAATTGGCGCGCGGGGCGCAAGTTTGAGACCCCTGCTCTAGTGCATTGGATCGCTTTCGAGACGCAAGAATCAATATGCTTTCGGCGTTTATTGCGTCGTACAAACGGAAAATGGATCTAGCAGATGGAAATCAAATAATTGGAATATTTTTTCTCCAGACTCATCGGCCACAGGTAAGAGGAATCTAACGTTAATTCCAGCTCGATTGTCCATTTATTTCATTGCAATCCATCTGATCAACGTATGATGTCGTACTAAAGAAAGCCGTTACTGACAATCAAGGAATCATAAACGACCCCTTCCCCTTTTCTTCACGCATGATAGAGCATAATGTATACCGATCATATGCATTTGAATTTTTTAATATAGCGTGTATAGGAACGAAACGCCATATCGATTATGTATAATATGCGTCAGGGCCTATAACTTGCGTTCTCCGGAATTACTGCAGAACACTCTAAAACATACTTATATTCACGACGGTATTAACACGACAATGTATGAATGGAAAAATATAACGTTCCCACATCCGGAACGATAGATACCCGATGTTGAATGGGCCATAGTAATGTCGATATAGCTATAATATTAAAAAAGTTATAGCCCTGCAAAGAAGGTGAGCGACTCCTTAGGCTTACAGAGAGAGGTATAAGATGGTCAAACTGCGAAATTGTACGAAATTGCTCAGTCAGTCTTAATTTCATAACTGTTTTTATTTTTTTTATTTTTTTACATTTATTTAACCTGTTATCAAGCGGGCAGAAAAGTGGCAATTTTTTAACTTTAACTTGAGGACTGCATACTTTTTTGCAAACCAAAACAACATACTTTATACTTATAGCACATGCACGAGCCTGGTCTCTTTTGAAAGATGACATTTTGAAGTTTCTGATTCCAGAAAGAAAATGTACTTTTAGTGCTAACGTAATAGAGTAACATAGGTCTGAACTTGAGTTGGTGAAAAACTTGTTACTCTAGTTTTTCTGTAGTAGTTAGTAGTCCAGAGGTAGTATTTCCCCAGAAGGGGGAATGGCTTACAAATCCAGACGGAGCCATAGCCTGAAGCCTTATGTAGTACATATCCAAATTTCATAAAGATCCATTCAGAAATGAGTGATTAGGAGTGATTTTGGTAAACTGTACAAAGAAAAACTCAGTTTTTTGTCCATAGATGTCCCTAGATACCAAGAATATGCAAATGGTCCTTGTAGAAGTCGAGCAATATTCCTTTTACTTAGGTATGTATTTTAGGCGGATTTTCAGAAAATAGGTTAAAAGCCCGTTTTAAAGAGCCGGTTGGAGCCTTGACCCTTGACCCTAATCCAGAGACCAGAGCGCCGTGGTGAAGTTCTTCGGCAGCTTCGCCTTCAACAGGAAGAGGAACGTGCTGGAGCTGGAGATCAGACAGGACTACACCTCGTCGGGCACGCAGAAATACGTGGTGAGTGGAGTGGGGAGGATTTGGATTTAGATTTAGATGCAGCACAACGTACAGTACAACGGAAATAAGTTTTTTTGCATCCAACCAGAGTGCAAATGTAACACAAGTTTGTTTTTATTTGTCCGAACAAAATACAGGATACAACTACTCCAATCAGATAGGGATTAACAGTTTTTAACTCCTGGCCCAGGTGATTAAACTGGGTACAAAATTTACATATTATTACTACTGAGTTTAGTGCTAATCAGATGTATGTACACTGTACAGAGTTATAGTATTATTATGTACAGTGACAGGTGTAAAGACACTATGGTAGTAAGTCATACTGTTCAGTAGGGCTGTAACGGTACGTGTATTCGTCCCGCGAATTTACGGTACACCAGTCGTGCATGCAGGCACTCGCGGGTTCCGTGTCCATGTGAGAACAGCGCACGACACACCGTGTCCGACTTCAGATGAAGCAAATGAAACCAATGGAAAGACACACACACGCGTCGCCAACACACACACCAACATTCTCCCCCGCCGGACTCAGGCAGAGCTGATCAAATACAAAAAAGAAACTTACATACTGAGCTCCTCTCCAGTTGAACTGCTACTGTGTTTAAATCCAAATAATCCTCTGCCATTGTTGTAACATGTCATCTGTTCTCTAGTATTCAGTCTCGTGAAATAAAATTCTCTAGAAGTGAAACTGAAACTTAGCAAGGATAAGTTGTTAAAGGGACAGTAGGCAATTAATTTATTCAGTGGATGCCTGAACACAGAATGACACCAGTATCACTGACTACCACGGCAAGCCTATACATAATTATTCTATTTAATAATAATAATAATTATCATAAATATATAATAATTATTATAAATTATTATGAAAAAATTATAATAATAATAATAAAAAATGTATAAATTAAATTATAATTTTTTTTTTCTGTTGTACCGAAATCGTACTGAACCGTGACCCCAATACCGAGGTACGTACTGAACCGTGGCTTCTGTGTACCGTTACACCCATACTGTCCAGCAGCGTAACTAGTTAGAGTAGGATATATATAGATATAGTATCTACAGATAAAAGGACTATGTGCAGGTAAATACAGACAGGTGTGGATAGATATATATGTGGTGAGAATACATGTGTTACAGGGTCAAAGGTCATCACATGACCCTGTTATCAGACTCATAATGACATGTGTTACAGGGTCAAAGGTCATGCCCCTCTTATCAGACTCATGATGACTTGTGTTACAGGGTCAAAGGTCATGCCGCTCTTATCAGACTCATGATGACTTGTGTTACAGGGTCAAAGGTCATCACATGACCCTGTTATCAGACTCATAATGACTTGTGTTACAGGGTCCCATCAAAGTGACTGTGCAGGAGTTGGACGGCTCCTTCAACCACACGCTGCAGATCGAGGAGAACAGCCTGAAACACGACATCCCCTGCCACTCCAAGAGCAGGAGGTGGGTGTTACATCTAGAGGGACGTACTGTAGTGATCTCCAGACCGGTGGTTCT
>NC_140183.1:10754224-10761010 GCF_963971535.1 Notolepis coatsorum | reverse complement strand
TATCTCTCTCTATCTCTCCCTCCCTCTCTCTCTCCCTCCATCTCTCTCTCTCTCTCTCTCTCTCTCTCTCTGTATCTCTCTCTCCCTCCCTCTCTCTCCCTCCATCTCTCTCTGTATCTCTCTCTCTCTCCTTCCCTCTCCAGGAGGAGTCTATTGCAGCGTTGGAGAAGTTTCCTACTGCAGCCTCCAGGCGCGCTCTGACAGACATCCTGGAACATGACCAGTGTTTCTATAAAGTCCGTATGCAGGCCTGCTTCTGTCTGGCCAAGGTACATTTACATTTACATTTAGTCATTTAGTCATTTAGCTGAGCGCTTTTATTCAAAGCGACTTACAAGTTCTGTACGAGAGGTCATCAGGAAGAATACAACTCTATCAGCTGAGTAACAATATTCATCAAAGTATTGAGTGCTACAGTGTAGGTTAGTTTATTAGGACAAGTGCATGACAGTAAGGTTAGTCAGGGTAGAGTTCTTTTTTTTTCTTCATTTTTTCATTTCAGATAATGGTTGAAGAAGTGCGTCTTTAGTCGACAGCGAAAGATTGGACGGGATTCGGCTGTCCTAACTGGGGTGGGCAGTTCATTCCACCATTGTGGGGCAAGGACTGAGAATAGGCGGCTTCTCTTTGATGACCCTCCGGGAGCTTTGATAGGAGTAGGTCTGAGGCGGCCAGAAGATGCAGAGCGTAGGGGTCTTGAGGGTGTGTAGTTCGAGACCATTGACCGGAGGTAGGCGGGAGCGGGTTCCCTTTGCCGCATGGTATGCCAGGTCGAGGGCCTTGAAGCGGATACGTGCAGCAATGGGGAGCCAGTGCAGGTCCCTAAGAAGTGGGGGTGACATGGGCCGACTTCGGTAGGTTTGAGATCAGGCGGGCCGCTGCGTTCTGAATGAGTTGAAGAGGCTTGGTGGCAGTGGCTGGGAGGCCAGCTAGCAGTGCGTTGCAGTAGTCGAGGCGGGAGATGACTGTTGATTGGACGAGGAGTTGGGTGGCTTCTTTTGTCAGGAAGGGGCGGATCATTCTGATGTTGCTCAGGAGGAATCTGCAGGTTATGGTTGTCGCTGCGATGTGAGCAGAGAAGTTCAACTGGTCGTCGAGGACAACACCAAGGTTCTTGGCGGTCGGGGACGCGGGTCACAGCTGCATTCTCGACTGTGATGGAAAGGTCGGTCAGGGGGGAGGATTTGGCCGGCAGGTGGAGCAATTCTGTTTTGCTTAGGTTCAGTTTGAGGTGGTTGGTCGTCATCCAGGCGGAGATGTCGGACAGACAGGCCGAGATCCGCTCAGAGACGTGGATATCTGAGGGAGGGAAGGAGAGGAAGAGTTGAGTATCATCGGCATAACAATGATACGAGAAGCCATGAGACGTGATAATGTTACCCAGTGATTTAGTGTAGAGGGAGAAGAGAAGGGGTCCTAGGACCGAGCCCTGGGGGACTTGGTAGGAGCGGTCATTGAGGTATGATGACAGCCATGTCAGCGCAGATCCAGCCACTCCCATTCCTGCGAGGGCCGCAGATAGATCTAGGAGAATCAGGACAGAGGAGAGGCCTTTTGCTTTTGCTAAGTGAAGTGCCTCTGTGACCGCAATGAGGGCCGTTAGAGCGGGGAGGGAGGGAGGGAGCGGGGAGGGAGGGAGAGGCCTGCTTCTGCCTGGCCAAGGTAGAGAGGGAGGGGGGGGGGGGGAAGGAGAGGCCTGCTTCTGCCTGGCCAAGGTAGAGCGGGAGGGAGGGAGCGGGGAGGGAGGGAGAGGCCTGCTTCTGCCTGGCCATGGTAGAGAGGGAGGGAGGGAGGGAGAGGGAGGGAGAGGCCTGCTTCTGCCTGGCCAAGGTAGAGAGGGAGGGAGGGGGAGGGGAGGGAGAGGCCTGCTTCTGCCTGGCCAAGGTAGAGAGGGAGGGAGGGAGGGAGAGGCCTGCTTCTGCCTGGCCAAGGTAGAGAGGGAGGGAGGGGGAGGGAGGGAGGGAGAGGCCTGCTTCTGCCCTGCCAAGGTAGAGAGGGAGGGAGGGAGAGGCCTGCTTCTGCCTGGCAAGGTAGAGAGGGAGGGAGGGAGAGGGAGGGAGAGGCCTGCTTCTGCCTGGCCAAGGTAGAGAGGGAGGGAGGGGAGGGAGAGGCCTGCTTCTGCCTGGCCAAGGTAGAGAGGGAGGGAGGGAGGGAGAGGCCTGCTTCTGCCTGGCCAAGGTAGGGAGGGAGGGAGGGAGGGAGGGAGGGAGGGAGGGAGAGGCCTGCTTCTGCCTGGCCAAGGTAGAGAGGGAGGGAGGGAGGGAGAGAGAGGCCTGCTTCTGCCTGGCCAAGGTAGAGAGGGAGGGAGGGAGGGAGAGGCCTGCTTCTGCCTGGCCAAGGTAGAGAGGGAGGGAGGGAGGGAGAGGCCTGCTTCTGCCTGGCCAAGGTAGAGAGGGAGGGAGGGAGGGAGGGAGGGAGGGAGGGAGAGGCCTGCTTCTGCCTGGCCAAGGTAGAGAGGGAGGGAGGGAGGGAGAGGCCTGCTTCTGCCTGGCCAAGGTAGAGAGGGAGGGAGGGAGGGGAGGGAGGGAGGGAGGGAGAGGCCTGCTTCTGCCTGGCCAAGGTAGAGAGGGAGGGAGGGAGGGAGAGGCCTGCCTCTGCCTGGCCAAGGTAGAGAGGGAGGGAGGGAGGGAGAGGGCCTGCTTCTGCTGGCCAAGGTAGAGAGGGAGGGAGGGAGGGAGAGAGGCCTGCTTCTGCCTGGCCAAGGTAGAGAGGGAGGGGAGGGAGGGAGGGAGGGAGAGGCCTGCTTCTGCCTGGCCAAGGTAGAGAGGGAGGGTGGGAGGGAGGGAGGGAGAGGGAGGGAGAGGCCTGCTTCTGCCTGGCCAAGGTAGAGAGGGAGGGAGGGAGGGAGGGAGAGGGAGGGGAGAGAGAGACACTGTGTGTGTGTGTGTGTGTGTGTGTGTGTGTGTGTGTGTGTGTGTGTGTGTGTGTGTATTGTATGTGTGTGTTTGTCTGAGGCCTAGTCCACACTTACACACACAGGTGAAACCATAGCTTTTTCTATGCATTTTGGGTCTTTGGTCCACAATGCAAACTGTGTTTTAGGTTCAACTGAAAACTGAGCTTTTTGAAAACGCCTGCCAGGCTGAGGAGACCCTCAGAGGGTGCGTGTGGATCAGGGTGAAACCGGAGCTCCCATCGTGACTAATGGCCCCGTCCACACGCCCCTACCTCCTGAAAACATGCTGTTTTCTCTGCCTTGCTGCACCTCTGTCCACATGAAAACGTCAAACTTTGTTTGAGTTTTAGGTAGGGCTGACCCCTATTAGTCGAATAGTCGACTAATCGATCGAAAGGAGCCGTAGTCGACTGCCAACCTCTTAGTCGAATACAAAATTATTATTATTATTTTTTTTTATCATTCTTTCCAAAAGAAAAGAGGCCTAGAAGCGTGGCTAACGCTAATGGCGCGCATACCAGAGGCTAAACAGGCACAGAGGCACTGAAAGAGGATTTCACCCGTCTAATGAACACACTAGACAAATATCAAGATGTATCCATCAGTGGACCAATTTCATGCTTTTGCAGAGGACAAGAAGCCTTCCGTCAGACATTAAGCACCCCCACAGCCCGAATGGAATGATAAAAAAAAATCTTTTTTTTCATAGTCGACTAATGGTCGACTATCGGCTCATTTCAGCCAATCATAGTCGACTATCCAAATCCTTAGTCGGGGACAGCCCTAGTTTTAGGTCATCACGTCATTTTATTGTTTAGTGTTTTTGCGTTGCTGAGGACAGACTTTCTAAAATACTGTTACTGTGGGACAGACTTTCTAAAATACTGTTACTGTGGGACAGACTTTCTAAAACACTTACTGTGGGACAGACTTTCTAAAACACTGTTACTGTGGGACAGACTTTCTAAAACACTGTTACTGTGGGACAGACTTTCTAAAACACTGTTACTGTGGGACAGACTTTCTAAAACACTGTTACTGTGGGACAGACTTTCTAAAACACTGTTACTGTGGACAGACTTTCTAAAACACTGTTACTGTGGGACAGACTTTCTAAAATACTGTTACTGTGGGACAGACTTTCTAAAACACTGTTACTGTGGGACAGACTTTCTAAAACACTGTTACTGTGGGACAGACTTTCTAAAACACTGTTACTGTGGACAGACTTTCTAAAACACTGTTACTGTGGGACAGAGAGACTTTCTAAAACACAGATGCATGTGGGACCCAGCCCTGTCCTGCTCCTGAATCAAAACACACATTCCTCTGGTGTTTAACTCATTCAGCGCCTAGGGGTCGCTGTTTACCGTGTGGTAAGAAGGCCAGCACTCTGTTCAATGGGGATAATGCCGGTGTTTGCGAGTGCTAAAACTATATTAAATATTATAGCTATGGATCTTGTTACAAAGGGTCAGATTAAACCGAATATATATATTTATTACTTGAGATATATTGTATAATATTTGTATATCGGCTGATATCCCTTGTATATTCTTTGTACATATACACGGAATATCCCTTTACCTAGGTACAGGCCAGACCATAATATTCGTTCTCCTATTGGACAGCGACCCCCTAGGCGCCACGGCCATACCCCCCAATGTCTAGTTCAAAGTCACCGCTAAGACATGTCTCAACATGCCCAGGTTTGCGCAGTAATACGAGACAGAACTGAGGTTGGCACTAGATTATTCACCTTACGTATAAATACGTTGCAGGTGGATACAGCAGTTAGTTACCCTCAAACGAGTTAACCCAACAAGTTGAAGCCTTCACCACGAGTCAACGACCAAGTGAAGTGAGCAACCTTGCGTCTAAATAGAGCACTTAGAACCGCGTGCGAATAGGATAGTAAAGTGTCAGCCTCCCGTAGCTGGAGCTTATTGATTCCTCGTTGATCCAGACTTTTGCATCCGAACATTCCTCTCCCCCTGCTGGCTTACAACCGGAGGGAACCCCCTTAGTATCTCCAGCTGACCTACGAGTGTGCCTTATATAATTCTTATGCTACAGGTGGTATTAATTATCTCCATCGTAATATGCTCATGGACTTACGCTCTTGACCTATTCATGCACATTCTTCGCCTTACAAGCGCGACTCTAATTCTCAATACTGTAAGATAATATTGATGCTCTTCTAATAAATATTCCAAACAGGACTTTCTTTGTTAAGCCGTGTTATTGTGTGGGTGTTCATCACATATACCTGTGTACTGTATGGCCAGTAGTAATGTACATAACTCAGTAGTGGTTTAATGATACCATACTTATTCAATACAGTCAGGGAATTGTACCCCTCAGTTACAGATCTAATAAACACGTTGATTGTCAGAGTTTCTTCCGGTCAACATGCAAAAAACAGATCGTTTTTTCATACATACATTTCCATTTTATACCGTGGTGAATATGAGTATAGTTTTAGAGTGATCCTGTCGAATCCCAATAAACTCCAGCAAACGGTGCTTCAATGAAATAGAAATCATGCCATTTGTCGCTTGATTTATGGATCATTCTGAAATAAACGCTAGCAGGGCTCCAGGGTGCGCCTGTTTTGGTCGCATTTTGCGACCAAAACTCAGAGCTGTGCGACTGGATGTTTTCCCTTGTCGCACTGGTGCTCCCAGCTCCCAGCAGGTGTGTCTGTCTGTGTGTGTGTGTTTAGTGTCTTTTTCCTCGTGGCCATGTGCGTTCAAAAAAATATATATATCTCTGCCTTTGATTGGCTATAACACGTGCATTATGCAAAGACCAGCCCAGATCTGCCTCTGATTGGCTCTGATCATCACCCTGCCATTATTATTCGCTGAATGACGGGATAAACAAAAAAGCCATGTGAGCATAAATTTTCCGAATTGAAACGATTAAAAAAGCACAGCATCTCATACTGGTTTCATAATACACCGTTTCCGAATGGACGTTTGGATTAAACAAAGTGTATGCAGTGATGCTTTCCCAGCGGAACACAAGCTGCTTAACGTTACACAGGTAAGTCATGCACGTTAATTAAGCTATGTAACGTTAGAGCGCAGCCCTTTAGCTTTAGCTAACGTTAAGATAGCAACAAAGCTGTTTCAACAAATGTATTCACAAAATGGATTATCATTCAAACGTTATTCAAGCCTCCCGTGACCAGTAAGTAGTTACTACTACTCAACCGCAGAAATGTGCGCTATGTGCCTAAACTTTGCTAGTCAAGACTCAACAGTACGCTGGGTTGAGGCGCGGGCGGAAGTGGCCATTTTTCAAATAAAATACCCGAAAGACTATTAGTATAGGGAGGTGTAGTGGTTACTTCCTGGTCTATAGGGAGGTGTAGTGGTTACTTCCTGGTCTATAGGGAGGTGTAGTGGTTACTTCCTGGTCTATAGGGAGGTGTAGTGGTTACTCCCTGGTCTATTGGGAGGTGTAGTGGTTACATGATTGCTGTTTCCGGCCGGTCCATCATCTTGAAAACACAATGTATTTGCCCATTGCCCATTTCTAAATCGTCTCGTTTAAAACAAATAAAGCATCAACATTTGCATGGTGTACCTTTCTGTGCATATTCATCCACAATCTATAGCTCAACATGAAAATATTCGCAATTAATTGTAAAAAAAGAAAACAATCGCTGAATTTTATTTCAACCAAAAATGCTTAACAAATAATGTTAGTGATGGAAGGGAACTCATTTTGTGCAAAAATGGAAAGCTTGAGGTAGAATTGTTACAATAGCTGATAATCCATTTTCCCAAAGATAAATCCCTATACGGGTGGACCTCGCAGGCGGTCCAAAGTGACGTCAGACTACACCTCCCTATTTAGGAGCCAATTGTTTGCATGATTAA
>NC_140183.1:10746724-10749224 GCF_963971535.1 Notolepis coatsorum | reverse complement strand
GAACTTCCTTACACACACACACACACACACACACACACACACACACACACACACACACACACACACACACACACACACACACACACACACACACACACACACACACACTCACATGCACACACACATGCATGCACACATGCACACACACACGCATTCACACACATGCACGCACATATATATATATATACACACACACTGACATATATACTGTAAACACACACACAGTCACATATATATACACACACACTTGTATATATACACACACACATACACTCACGCATGCATACACACACACACACATGCATCCACACATACACACACACATGCACACTCACTCTCTCAATTTCTCTCTCCCCCTCTCTCTCCACACACACACACAGACACACACACACACACACACACACACACACACACAGATCATTGGTACCAGTGGCCTCGCCCTCAGGGTTTATTTTACCATATGACAACATCCTGTCTCAGTGGCCCTCAGCCTTCATTATGTGAAAGAGCCGTGTAGCCGCCTGCCTTCACCTGAAACATGCTTCATACAAGAGCCTTGTAGCCCCTGCCTTCATCTGAAACATGCTTCATACAAGAGCCTTGTAGCCCCTGCCTTCATCTGAAACATGCTTCATACAAGAGCCCTGTAGCCCCTGCCTTCACCTGAAACATACTTCATACAAGAGCCCTGTAGCCCCTGCCTTCACCTGAAACATACTTCATACAAGAGCCTTGTAGCCCCTGCCTTCATCTGAAACATGCTTCATACAAGAGCCCTGTAGCCCCTGCCTTCACCTGAAACATACTTCATACAAGAGCCCTGTAGCCCCTGCCTTCACCTGAAACATACTTCATACAAGAGCCCTGTAGCCCCTGCCTTCACCTGAAACATACTTCATACAAGAGCCTTGTAGCCCCTGCCTTCATCTGAAACATGCTTCATACAAGAGCCTTGTAGCCCCTGCCTTCACCTGAAACATACTTCATACAAGAGCCCTGTAGCCCCTGCCTTCACCTGAAACATGCTTCATACAAGAGCCCTGTAGCCCCTGCCTTCATCTGAAACATACTTCATACAAGAGCCCTGTAGCCCCTGCCTTCACCTGAAACATGCTTCATACAAGAGCCCTGTAGCCCCTGCCTTCACCTGAAACATACTTCATACAAGAGCCTTGTAGCCCCTGCCTTCATCTGAAACATGCTTCATACAAGAGCCCTGTAGCCCCTGCCTTCACCTGAAACATGCTTCATACAAGAGCCCTGTAGCCCCTGCCTTCATCTGAAACATACTTCATACAAGAGCCCTGTAGCCCCTGCCTTCACCTGAAACATACTTCATACAAGAGCCCTGTAGCCCCTGCCTTCATCTGAAACATGCTTCATACAAGAGCCCTGTAGCCCCTGCCTTCACCTGAAACATACTTCATACAAGAGCCCTGTAGCCCCTGCCTTCACCTGAAACATGCTTCATACAAGAGCCCTGTAGCCCCTGCCTTCACCTGAAACATACTTCATACAAGAGCCCTGTAGCCCCTGCCTTCATCTGAAACATGCTTCATACAAGAGCCCTGTAGCCCCTGCCTTCACCTGAAACATGCTTCATACAAGAGCCCTGTAGCCCCTGCCTTCACCTGAAACATACTTCATACAAGAGCCCTGTAGCCCCTGCCTTCATCTGAAACATACTTCATACAAGAGCCCTGTAGCCCCTGCCTTCACCTGAAACATACTTCATACAAGAGCCCTGTAGCCCCTGCCTTCATCTGAAACATACTTCATACAAGAGCCCTGTAGCCCCTGCCTTCACCTGAAACATACTTCATACAAGAGCCCTGTAGCCCCTGCCTTCACCTGAAACATACTTCATACAAGAGCCCTGTAGCCCCTGCCTTCACCTGAAACATACTTCATACAAGAGCCCTGTAGCCCCTGCCTTCACCTGAAACATACTTCATACAAGAGCCCTGTAGCCCCTGCCTTCACCTGAAACATACTTCATACAAGAGCCCTGTAGCCCCTGCCTTCACCTGAAACATACTTCATACAAGAGCCCTGTAGCCCCTGCCTTCATCTGAAACATGCTTCATACAAGAGCCCTGTAGCCCCTGCCTTCATCTGAAACATGCTTCATACAAGAGCCCTGTAGCCCCTGCCTTCACCTGAAACATACTTCATACAAGAGCCTTGTAGCCCCTGCCTTCATCTGAAACATACTTCATACAAGAGCCCTGTAGCCCCTGCCTTCACCTGAAACATGCTTCATACAAGAGCCTTGTAGCCCCTGCCTTCACCTGAAACATGCTTCATACAAGAGCCTTGTAGCCCCTGCCTTCATCTGAAACATGCTTCATACAAGAGCCCTGTAGCCCCTGCCTTCACCTGAAACATGCTTCATACAAGAGCCCTGTAGCCCCTGCCTTCACCTGAAACATACTTCATACAAGAGCCTTGTAGCCCCTGCCTTCATCTGAAACATGCTTCATACAAGAGCCCTGTAGCC
>NC_140183.1:10736724-10741724 GCF_963971535.1 Notolepis coatsorum | reverse complement strand
TATAAAAAAAAATAGTAAAAAAAATAAAAGATTTATATATATATATTTAAAAAAAAAATTGGTTCATTATACAACTGTGGCAGGGCTAATTAAACTGGCGGGCCGCCACAGTCGAGGTAATTAATGGGAAACCCTGGGGGGGTTTATGCTTCGATCGTCACCAAAGGCATACGTTGTGGAGTAACGTTACAGGACACGCACGGCACGGGTCACAATAAAGGCATGCTCGGATCAATGCAAGATTGATAACATATAGCACTTACCTTGACTAGGATGTACTGCAAAAAGAATAATCCAATTATCTGATCGCCATTCCAAGTATTGATCTCGATCGTGTTGCCAAGATAATCCACGAAAATACATGAATCCACGGTGCTCGATTCTCCCCAATCCATGTGTTATGAACGGTGCTACTGCCCGAGTAGGAAAACCCGGACTGGATTTGTTAGATCAACATACAGGCTGAGCCAGAGAGAATCCAAGTATGTGCAATAGCGGCCGCAAGGCGTTAGGCGGCGGTATTGGACGTTTGCGATCTCAGACCCATTCAGGACAGCCTGCACAGGCTGCCCGATGAATTATCAATGGAAATAGCGAATAAAAGAAATAACGATCCAGAAACGGTCGGGCGCCAGAAACGTGTTTATCCGTGAACGGCACTGAAAGTGTTAAAAAACTTCAGAGGGCAGTGGTGCAACACTTAACACATCCAGCGCCAAAAACCCTGTCCAGCATTATTGCCCGCCATGCGTTGCCTGCCAAGATCGCTGTACAGCATTTTTTAGATCAATATTTAATTTTTTCGCCATGGCATTCATAATTCATCCACCCACCCCCGGTGCTGCAGCTGGACCCTAGATGTGACTGCAACGACGGCTCAATACCGCCGCCTGGTGGATGTGCGTTTCCTTGTTTGTAATCAGTCTGATCAATATATCCACCCAACCTACATAAAGCCGTTACTGATGATCAAGGAATTATAAACGACCCCCCCCCCCCCTTTCCTTCACGCATGATGAAGCATAATGTATACCGATCATATACATTTGCATTTTTTAATATAGCGTGTATGGGAAAGAAACTATCTATCATTATGCGTTTGGGCCTATAACTAGCGTTTCTGGAATTACAGCAGAAAAGATTAAAAACATACTTATATTCTCGATGGTATTAACACAACAATGTATGAATGAAAAAGTATAACGTTCCCACATCCTGAACGATAGATAATCGATGTTGAATGGGCCATAGTAATGTCAATTTAGCAATACAATTTTAAAAGTTATAGCCCTGCAAAGAAGGTAAACATCTCCATAGGCTTACAGCGGTGGCAGAGAGGGGTATGAGATGGGCATACTGCCCGGCGGGCAATGTGTTAAGCATTACATCACGCGACGGAGTGTGTTATAGGAATTAGATCACGCCTAGGGGTGGTTGTTAGGCCCGACGCGCAGCGGAGGGACGTTAGACCCCCTAGGCGTGATCTAATTCATATAACACACAACTTCAAGTGATGTAATGTCTTTTATACAATGACCCAATTCACCCAACCTTATTATTATTATTTTAAACACACAATAATTGAAGCATAATGGAGATTTATTCAAAAACAGAAAAGTTGATCCCAAAACAGAAAACGTAGATCCAATGGAAGTCATGCTTGATTGATTGATTGAAAATTGTATTAACATATATGACATACATGACATACAGATAGACAGTGCTGCTACATCTATACATTTATGGCATACCAGATTTACAAATACAGTACTGTTTTTGTAGGGTGATGATTATGGTTTATTTACATTGATGGTAACATTGCCGGTTATAGTGCAGTTTGTGAAAAAAGTATCTGTGTCGTTATTTTGCCTCTTAGCTGGAACAGAATTCTCAGAACCTTTTGTAGGGTGATTATGGTTTATTTACATTGAGGTTCTGGGGTCACGTGGAGTGTGTTATACGAAATAACAACCGGTGTTGTGCCGAATTCGGACTCCCTGCCAGAATCCGACTCCCCCTCGGGTGAACGTCCATACACTCTATCAGCCCCCTACCCAGCATGTAATACGTTCTTTGTTAGAACTCAACTCGTTATTATTGGCGCATACACTCTATCATATGTCTGTCATAAAACGATAAAGCGGACAGAAATACGGGGACGTTTTTATTATATTTAAAAGGCTTTGACATTGTAAAACTAAATAAGTGGACTTTCAAAGCTGTAAGCAGAATACAAGTCATAGGAACAATAATAATAATAATAATGGATTGGATTTATATAGCGCTCTTCTCTGACTGACTGTTGCTCTGACTCAGAGCGCTTCACAGTCCATTATTCGTTCATACACAGTCATACCGGTGGTGGTAAGCTTCAATTGCAGCCAGAGCTGCCCTGAGGCAGACTCACGGAAGCGTGGCGAATAATCAACGCCTACGGCCCCTCCGACCACCACCAACATTCATTCACATGCATACACATTCATACGAGGCAAGTAGGTTAAGTGTCTTGCCCAAGGACACAACGGCAATGGGATGGACATGGGCTTGAGCG
The DNA here is from genome assembly GCF_963971535.1 of Notolepis coatsorum. Lineage (NCBI taxonomy): Eukaryota > Metazoa > Chordata > Actinopteri > Aulopiformes > Paralepididae > Notolepis > Notolepis coatsorum. The sequence continues at coordinate 10,739,173 of NC_140183.1, read as the reverse complement.
GGATTCGAACCACCAACCCTTCGATCATTGGACGCCCCGCTCTACCCCTGAGCCACGCCGCCCCACTGAGCCACGCCGCCCACACGATATATGCTACTACCTGTATCCAGAGCAGCATTAGGTGCTATGTACAGTATGCTTTTCATTCATTTAAGACACATTTATTGCAAGGGTTTTGTATACACATACACTCAACAAATAACCTCTGTTCTCCTTGCAATGCGTTTTTAATTCTTTCTTATACAGTAGGAAGGGGGAAGAACACTATAGCGTGAGTGTTCCTATGACTTGTATTCTGCTTACAGCTTTGAAACTCCACTTATTTCGTTTTACAATGTCAAAGCCTTTTAAATATAATCAAAACGTTCCCGTATTTCTGCAATCTATGTGCCAATAATAACGAGTTGAGTTCTAACAAAGAACGTATTACATGCTGGTTAGGCTGATGGACTGTATGCACGTTCACCCGAGGGGGAGTCGGATTCTGGCAGGGAGTCCGAATTCGGCACACCGGCACCCGAGACAGAGAATACTGTCAGCCAGTGGCCACTCCCCTCAGAACCCCCCCCCCCCCGCGATTTATATTTTGTTTTACAATGAGTCATGACAAACCAATTACATAATCCAACATTGTGTAAACAACTAACATATTCCAGGTGACTTTATCTTTTTTGAATGAGTCAGTCGTTATGACGAAATCAATACATCCATTCATAAAGATTATTGTCCGCCATCTTGGTTTCATTCATAAAAACAATGAACGGCGGAGTGATTCGGGAAAAAAAGTAATTCGGCTGTGGGCGGGTTCTGGGGTCACGTGGAGTGTGTTACACGAAATAACAACCGGCAACTTCACAGTTTCAGCCAATCAGAATCAAGAAATGTGCATGCCATTGTATACATTTAATTAAATGTTAATAACAGCTCTATCTCTCTTATCTCTCTCGCTCCATCATCCACCACATACTGTACATGTCCCTCTCTCTTCACACCCTCTCTCTCTCTCTCTCTCTCTCTCGCTCCATCATCCACCACATACTGTACATGTCCCTCTCTCTTCCACACCCTCTCTCTCTCTCTCTCTCTCTCTCTCTCGCTCCATCATCCACCACATATTGTACATGTCCCTCTCTCTTCCACACCCTCTCTCTCTCTCTCTCTTTCTCTCTCTCTCTCTCTCTCTCTCTCGCTCCATCATCCACCACATACTGTACATGTCCCTCTCTCTTCCACACCCTCTCTCTCTCTCCCCCACTCTTCCCCTCCTTCTCTCTCTCTCTCTCTCTCTCCCCCTCTCTCTCTATCTCTCTCCCCCTCTCCCTCTCTATATACTGACATACTGTACATGTCCCTCTCTCTTCCACACCCTCTCTCTCTCTCTCTCTCTCTCGCTCCATCATCCACCACATACTGTACATGTCCCTCTCTCTTCCACACCCTCTCTCTCTCTCTCCCCCACTCTTCCCCTCCCTCTCTCTCTCCCCCTCTCCCTCTCTCTCTATCTCTCTCCCCCTCTCTATCTCTCTCTATCTTTCTCTCCCCCTCCCTCTCTCTATCTCTCTCCCCCTCCCTCTCTCTCGTCCATACCGCCCAGTTCTCGGACAACTACTACAGGGCGGATCTGATCGACGCGCTGACCAACTCTCTGACCCCGGCCATCAGCATCAACAACGAGGTGCGCACGGTGGACAACCTGAACGGAGACGTGCGGCTCATCCTGGAGGAGATCACCCGCTTCCTCAACATGGAGAAGCTGCTGCCCAGCTTCAGGAACACCATCACCGTCAGGTAGGAACACCGGCACTGTCAGGTAGATGGTATGGTGGTATTCAACCGCGGTGGCCAGGCTCCGCCCCTCCTGGTATGGTGGTATTTAACCGTGGTGGCCAGGCTCCGCCCCTCCTGGTATGGTGGTATTTAACCGCGGTGGCCAGGCTCCGCCCCTCTGCTGTTCTCCACAGGATGTGAATGGAATCTCCTCACTTTGCCGCTGTTGATAGTTTGCAGAGTAAATCCAGTGTTAAACAACATTTATCCCTACATCTCTCTCTCTCTCTCTCCCTCTATCTCTCTATATTTCTCTCTCTCCCCTCCCTCTCTCTCTCTCCCCTCCCTATCTCTCTCTCTCTCCCCCCTCCCTCCCTCTCTTCCCCCCCTCCCTCTCTCTCTCTCCCCTTCTCTCTCCCCTCCCTCCCCCTATCTCTCTCACCCCTCCCCCTCTTTCTCCCCCCTCCCCCCTCCATCTCTCTCCTCCCTCTCCCTCTCCCCCCTCTCTCTTCCCTCTCTTTCCCCCACCCTCCATCTCTCTCCTCCCTCTCTCTCTCCCCCTCCCTCTTTCTCCCTCTCTCTCTCCCCCCCTCTCTCTCCCCTCTCTCTCTTTCTCCCCCCTCTCTCTTCCCCCCCCCTCCCTCCCTCTCTCTCTCTCTCTCTCTCCCTCCCCCCCTCTCTC
>NC_140183.1:10721682-10736524 GCF_963971535.1 Notolepis coatsorum | reverse complement strand
TTGAAACCCAGGTCTGTGTGAAGGGTGGAGGTTTGAAACCCAGGTCTGTGTAAAGGGTGGAGGTTTGAAACCCAGGTCCATGTGAAGGGTGGAGGTTTGAAACCCAGGTCCTTGTAAAGGGGTGGAGGTTTGAAACCCAGGTCTGTGTGAAGGGTGGAGGTTTGAAACCCAGGTCCATGTGAAGGGTGGAGGTTTGAAACCCAGGTCTGTGTAAAGGGTGGAGGTTTGAAACCCAGGTCCATGTGAAGGGTGGAGGTTTGAAACCCAGGTCTGTGTAAAATGGTGGAGGTTTGAAACCCAGGTCTGTGTAAAGGGTGGAGGTTTGAAACCCAGGTCCATGTGAAGGGTGGAGGTTTGAAACCCAGGTCCATGTGAAGGGTGGAGGTTTGAAACCCAGGTCCATGTAAAGGGTGGAGGTTTGAAACCCAGGTCTGTGTAAAGGGTGGAGGTTTGAAACCCAGGTCCATGTAAAGGGTGGAGGTTTGAAACCCAGGTCCATGTGAAGGGTGGAGGTTTGAAACCCAGGTCCGTGTAAAGGGTGGAGGTTTGAAACCCAGGTCCGTGTAAAGGGTGGAGGTTTGAAACCCAGGTCCATGTGAAGGGTGGAGGTTTGAAACCCAGGTCCGTGTAAAGGGTGGAGGTTTGAAACCCAGGTCCATGTAAAGGGTGGAGGTTTGAAACCCAGGTCCGTGTGAAGGGTGGAGGTTTGAAACCCAGGTCCGTGTGAAGGGTGGAGGTTTGAAACCCAGGTCCGTGTGAAGGGTGGAGGTTTGAAACCCAGGTCCGTGTGAAGGGTGGAGGTTTGAAACCCAGGTCTGTGTGAAGGGTGGAGGTTTGAAACACAGGTCCGTGTAAAGGGTGATGGTTTGAAACCCAGGTCCGTGTGAAGGGTGGAGGTTTGAAACCCAGGTCCATGTAAAGGGTGGAGGTTTGAAACCCAGGTCCATGTGAAGGGTGGAGGTTTGAAACCCTGGTCCATGTGAAGGGTGGAGGTTTGAAACCCAGGTCCTTGTAAAGGGGTGGAGGTTTGAAACCCAGGTCTGTGTGAAGGGTGGAGGTTTGAAACCCAGGTCCATGTGAAGGGTGGAGGTTTGAAACCCAGGTCTGTGTAAAGGGTGGAGGTTTGAAACCCAGGTCCATGTGAAGGGTGGAGGTTTGAAACCCAGGTCTGTGTAAAATGGTGGAGGTTTGAAACCCAGGTCTGTGTAAAGGGTGGAGGTTTGAAACCCAGGTCCATGTGAAGGGTGGAGGTTTGAAACCCAGGTCCATGTGAAGGGTGGAGGTTTGAAACCCAGGTCCATGTAAAGGGTGGAGGTTTGAAACCCAGGTCTGTGTAAAGGGTGGAGGTTTGAAACCCAGGTCTGTGTAAAGGGTGGAGGTTTGAAACCCAGGTCTGTGTAAAAGGGTGGAGGTTTGAAACCCAGGTCCATGTAAAGGGTGGAGGTTTGAAACCCAGGTCCATGTAAAGGGTGGAGGTTTGAAACCCAGGTCCATGTAACGGGTGGAGGTTTGAAACCCAGGTCTGTGTAAAGGGTGGAGGTTTGAAACCCAGGTCCATGTAAACTGGGTGGAGGTTTGAAACCCAGGTCTGTGTGAAGGGTGGAGGTTTGAAACCCAGGTCCATGTAAAGGATGGAGGTTTGAAACCCAGGTCCATGTAAAGGGTGGAGGTTTGAAACCCAGGTCCATGTAAACGGACTGTATTGAATGTATGTACTGTTGTAAGGTCACTAACTGGGTCCTTTGTCACATGCAAAGTCTGTTTTTTTTTGTTTTGGATTAATCCTTTGTCTTCCTTTGGGCCGACGACTCCTGATTTAAATAGGAACCAAGTGCAGAGAGGTTTGTTCCAGATGAGTTCCTTGTAGCGCTGTGAGCAGAGAGACTCCTGCCATCTCTTTTGCATACTCTATACCCCACGATAGAGGATCTCGCACTAGCCTTCCCTGTTGTTCAGAACCCACCTGTGTGTGTGTGTGTCTGTGTGTGTGCGTGTGTGCATCTGTGTGTGTGTGTGTGTCTGTGTGTGTCTGTGCGTGTGTGTGTGTGTTTGTCTGTGTGTGTGTTTGTCTGTGCGTGTGTGTTTGTCTGTGCGTGTGTGTTTGTCTGTGCGTGTGTGTGTGTTTGTCTGTGTGTGTGTGTTTGTCTGTGTGTGTGTGTTTGTCTGTGTGTCTGTGTGTTTGTCTGTGTGTGTGTGTGTGTGTGTGTGTGTGTGTGTGTGTGTGTGTGTGTGTGTGTGTGTGTGTGTGTGTGTGTGTGTGTGTGTGTGTGTGTGTGTGTGTGTGTGTGTGTGTGTGTGTGTGTGTGTGTGTCTGTGTCTGTGCGTGTGTGTGTGTGTGTGTGTGTGTGTGTGTGTGTGTGTGTGTGTGTGTGTTAGCCAGTCATTTCCATAACAGATCTCATAAATGAATGGAAAAAGGAAGCGATCGCTGCCAGAGGCTGAACAACTGACTGTTGAGGTGACGATGACCTGAGGAAGAGAGAGAGAGAGAGAGAGAGAGAGAGAGAGAGAGAGAGAGAGAGAGAGAGAGAGAGAGAGAGAGAGAGAGAGAGAGAGAGAGTGGTGTGTAATAGAGACTGATTGGAAGAGAGAGGTAGAGAGAAAGATAGCAAAAGAGAGAAATAATGAGAGAGATCAAGAGTCAAGAGTCAAGAGTCACTTTATTGTCCCATCAGCTGGGAAATTTGTCTTGGGCTTACACCCACTACAGCCACAGACACATACATACATACATACAGACATGACACAGCACAACTGACTCCAAACAATACACAATATAAAATATACAGTAAAGTACCTGCACAGCAGGATGTCTGGCAACACAAAATTAGAATAGTATACACAAATAAGATAATATTAATATTATAATATTATAGTAGTATACACGATAATATAGCAACCAAATATCCGTTCGATAGTTGCCCTTTATCTGGCCCTATTTAAAAGTTTAACTGAGATCGGAATAAAGGAGTTTTTAAACCTGTTTAGTCTAGAGAGCGTGGAACTCTAAACCTCATCCCAGAGGGCAGTAGCTCATACTCGGCATGTAAGACATGGGAGGGGTCCGAGCATAGGCGGAGTTTGAACTTGACGCCAGGGGGTGCGACTACTTGGCGAACGATACCCATTTTTTTTTTACCTTTATTTTATTATTTTAGCGTTTTTACAATGCCCTAACCCCTAATTTTTTATTTTATTTAGGTAGTACAGCAGCACACACACACACACTCACACACAGCACTACGGGGGATCATTTTTAACTGACTTGAAAAATGGAGGCTCTAATTATTATTATTCATAGAGACTCTCGAGCAATAATAATTATTACAGCCTCCATTTTTCGTGGACGAAAAATATACCAGACTATAGATATCAATTTTCCCGAAATAACGCTACCTGCCTCGACAAAATCCGTGCATTGGTTATCCAGATCCATTAATTATCATCTCAGAATAAGTGGCTTTGTACAAGCGTTACTATCGCGCGGGGCATTCTGCTGCTGCTGCTGCGAATGGTGGTGCTTGGCCGCGCGTTAACCCTTTCACTGCCACACTACAGAAGGTTCGCCTTATAATGTGACATGATTACTACTATAAAATGAATGTATTGTAAAACAAAACATAATAGAATTCAGATTTGTTTCTCACAATTATTATAATTTTATTAAAATAAAAATAATCTTTATTTTTTTTATTTTTTTATTTTTTTAAGCAATTTCACCCCCGGCCACCAGGGGGTGCAATGCACCCCCTGCACCCCCATAAACTCCGCCCATGGGTCCGAGACTATGCTATTGGCTTGCCTTAGAGTAGCCTGTTCAAAAATAGACTGCAGGGATGGGTGACCTTTCACCCCTATGATCTTCCATGCAGTCTGCATCAGACGGACCAGTTTGGACTTTAATTGTACAGACAGGTTACCAAACCAAGCTGTAAATACCGTATCTGATGAGACTCTCTAATACAGATTGGTAGAAAAGTAACATACATTTTTGATCTACACCATGCACTCTAAGGCGACGTAGAAAGTGCAGTCGTTGTTGTAGTCTGCTACACAGGCTATCTACATGGGTGTTCCAGGTTAGTGTGTTATCGACAAAAATCCCAAGATATTTATAGATAGAGATAGATAGAGAATGAGAGAGAGAACGATTGAGATAATGAGAGAGAGAATGAGAGAGAATGATAGAAACATTTTAGAGAGCGAGAGAGAGAGAACGAGAGAGAGAGTGAGAGAGAGAATGAGAGAAAGAGAGAATGAGAGAAAGAGAGAGAGAATGAGAGAGAAAGAGAACTATAGAGAGAATGGGCCTCATTCATGAAGCGATATAAGAACATATTTCATTCTTAACTAGCATTTCTTCTTATTTTGTTCTTACGGATTCAGCAATGTTTTCTTATTTTTGCTTTTCTCTTATAGGCAAAACCACATTCTAAGAGTGGTCAAGGAAACTCTTACCCAGATGAGAAACATTTAAAAAAGCCTACCATTCATAATAATAATAATAATACATCAGATTTATATAGTGCTTTTCCTAATGCTCAAAGACACTTTACGAAACAAACAATACAATACAATACAGTTTTAGTAGATAAAATAAAAAATATATATATAAAAAGGTGAGAGAGAAAGGAGTTCATGGGTTGAAAGCAAACCATTGGTCAATTGCCCCCAAATACCCCCAAATAGGACTTTATAAACCCAGAACTTTTCAATAATAATAATTATTATTATTATAACTTATTGCATGCGTTCTGCTTCTGAAATGGATTATATATTGCTGTTAGAACAGTTATATGATGGCTGCCCAGGCCGTACGCATAGAATGCATATTTACAACCTCTCCTCCCCCCCTCTCCTCTCCTCTCCTCTCCTCTCCTCTCTTCTCTTCTCTGCTCCACACCTACAAGTTCTGAGCGCACTCAGGGTTTTAGCCACAGGGACCTTTCAGAGAGAGAGGACAGGTGACAGATCCGGTATTTCCCAACCTACTGCGCAGTCATTCAGTATTGACAAAGCCTACTTTGCTGGAACGATTTATTTCGCACTATACAGTACATATAAGTACAAGTATAAGTCTTTATTTGTCATCAGATTAACACACACACACATGCGATGAGCGACCCACAGGAACACACACACATGCACTGAGTCGCGAGTCATGAGACGTGTGTGTGTGTAATTTTGAGATCAGTCGCAAATCGCTTCCTGTTAAATGGATCAGACAGGGATCAGATGCCGAACCTCGGCTGTTTTACACACGCCTCCAGGGCTCGACATTAACTTTTTGAGCCACTTGTCCTTTTTATATATCTTACTTGTGCAAAAGTTAAACTTACTTGTCCGAAATGTACTTAATAAAGGCCTATTAAAAAATAAATAAAACCGACAAGAGATTTGGACAATTATTATGATTTAATAACTTAAACACAGTGTGTGTGGTATCTACTGTATGATCAGTCCTCCAGCTCATCTTCACTCCCCGTCAGCACCAGCTCATCTTCCTCATCTCCCCTCTCTCTTGACCACCAGGGGTTAAACCCTGGTCTACGCCTATAGTTGTATAGTTGTTATTACGGTAAAGTTGTTATTACGGTATAGTTGTTATTACGGTATAGTTGTCATTGCCATAAATAACACCATTCGAATAAATAATTGTATTTTTATTTGAAATAATTTCTTTTAACAACAGGCACATTAGATCAACGGGTAACAACAAAACAACCAACTTTTATTAAACATTCTATTAAACATTCTGATATTTTCGCGGGTCTCGTGCCACTGTCAGTGCCAACTAAGCGAGCACTCACTCAGAAGACACTCGCCGTTTGTCCGGGACAAGTAATATTGACGTACAGAGATTGAGAGTTTCCAGTGTGACACTGTGAGACAGTCACTTTCTGATCAGATGGAATAACGTTACTATTCGTTTGGGGAATATATATATATATATATATATTTTTTTTACTTTAATTGTATTATGCTTGTCCGAGATTTTTTTTACTTGTCCCGGACAATAGGACAAGCCTTAATGTCAAGCCCTGCGCCTCATTCGCCTTATAAGGAGATGGCGGGCGTGTCTGTATGCAAATAAATTGAGCACGAACGCGCATTTCAGTTTAACCCTTTCACTGCCACACTACAGAAGGTTAACCCTTTACTATCACACTACCGACGGTTACCCGTCGGTAGTGTGATAGTAAAGGGTTAACCTTCTGTAGTGTGGCAGTGAAAGGGTTAACCTGCTGTCGTGTGGCAGTGAAAGGGTTAACCTTATGTGTATTGTCACAGTGAAAGGGTTAAACTGCTTGGTAGTGCGGCAGTGAAAGGGTTAAGAACAGCTGGGATTCACTTGGACTTTAAGAACGGCTTGATGAATGTGGCGGTGGCTTTTCTTATTTTTTTCTTAATAGACAGGTAAGAAATAATATAAGAAACATAATAAGAGAGTATTGGTGAATGAGGCCCAATGAGAGAGAGAGAGAGAGAGAGAGAGAGAGAGAGAGAGAGAGAGAGAGAGAGAGAGAGAGAGAAAAAGAGATAATGAGTGAGAGAGAGAGAGTGAGAGAGCGAGAGGGTGAACGGGAGAGAGAGGGTGAGAGGGAAGAGGGTGAGAGAACGGGAGAGAGAGAGGGTGAGAGAGATAGATAGAGAGAGAGAGATAGAGAGAGACAGAGAGAGAGAGAGAGAGAGAGAGAGAGAGAGAGAGAGAGAGAGAGAGAGAGAGAGAGAGAGAGAGAGAGAGAGAGAGAGAGAGAGAGAGAGAGAGAGAGAGAGAGAGAGAGAGAGAGAGAGAGAGAGGCTTTGGGTGTAGCCTGAGTGTTGTGGTTGTCATCACTGTTTCTTCATGTTCTCCATAAAAGGGCACAAATGTTCTGCTGTCACTGACTGCCGGCCGCTTGTCAACTCCTAACGACCCAGGCTCAGTCCCCAGACCACTGTTTGGCACCTCATCAACGTGCACTAAAATCACTCTACAGTCCTCCCTTCACTGCCCCCTTAGATACTGTTGCTACAGCCATGAAACGTTGACGAGTCCTTGAGGGAATACTGCATACTTTCTTTTGGAAGTGTGGACCGTTTTGAGAGAAGCAAACAAAATGTTCACCGTATGCATTTGGAGTCTCCATGGAGGATGTCAATATGATTAATGATGTCAGGATGTCAATATGATAAATGATGTCAGGATGTCAATATGATTAATGATGTCAGGATGTCAATATGATTAATGATGTCAGGATGTCAATATGATTAATGATGTCAGGATGTCAATATATGATAAATGATGTCATGATGTCAATATGATTAATTATGTCAGGATGTCAATATATGATAAATGATGTCAGGATGTCAATATGATAAATTATGTCAGGATGTCAATATATGATTAATGATGTCAGGATGTCAATATATGATTAATGATGTCAGGATGTCAATATATGATAAATGATGTCAGGATGTCAATATGATAAATGTTGTCAGGATGTCAATATGATAAATGTTGTCAGGATGTCAATATGATTTCGTCATGCCTGCCCAGTCCTCCAGGCTTCCCACCCTCTAATACCCTTGGTTCTCCCACTCTATCCCGACCTAGCTACTTCCTCTCTCTCTCTGATTACACGATGCAGGGTGCAGGTGTGTGTCAGCCGGAGGAGCAGCTGAGTGACATCTAGCAGCTAATTACCAACCCCCAAAGATGATCAGGAGTGTTATTAAGGCTACGTTTAGACGAGCGTTTTGTGAACAGAAACCGCAAAAGTCGTTTTGCGGTTTCACTTTTAATTTTACGTTTAGACGAGCGTTTTGGGGTGGAATTCTCCGTGCAGACGACGCTGTAACGACGGAGCCTCGCTGTCACACGATTGGCGCATATGTCACATGACGTGCTGTGAAGACCCGCCCTACTCTGCCTCTGATTCGCAGACTGTGGATGGGGAATGTGATTGGACCAAAGCAGAGTCACTCACAGACAGTGGGTCCACTCACGCCGCGGGACAGATTCTTGTGTATTTAACCCTTTCACTGCCACACGACAGCCGGTTGTGTGATAGTAAAGGGTTAACCTTCTGTCGTGTGGCAGTGAAAGGGTTAAAAGTACTGCCAATGTAGCCTTCAGGTGATCTCCGTTGATATAAGTCAGACTTGCTTTGTTTACGTCTCGGCTACTGGCGCATACCTGCTACCTGTGACGTAAGCAGTACGCGCGACCAGAGCCGTGACAACCCTTTCGTCATCGTTTTAACAGATTTATACGGTTTTGACAGTTTAGACGAGAGCGCAAAGCTTTTGCGTTTCTAGGAATTCCACCCTGGAAGGTAGTCTCACTTTTTTGCGGTTTCACCCCGTAAAAACGCTGTTTCCGTATAAACGAAAGGCACATCCGAAAAAATATTTTTGCGGATTCACCTGCTAGCGTTTCCGTCTAAACGGGGCCTTAGACAATCCAAGTTAAAATCACCAACAGCCAACATTTCAGAATCAGAATAACAAGGAATTAGATTAGCTAATGTGTCTACAAATGTCCCATCACAGTCAGGACAGCTGAAACCACCACAGTCAGGACAGACAGCTGAAACCACCACAGTCAGGACAGCTGAAACCATCACAGTCAGGACCTCTGAAACCATCACAGTCAGGACAGCTGAAACCATCACAGTCAGGACATCTGAAACCACCACAGTCAGGACAGATGAAACCACCACAGTCAGGACAGATGAAACCATCACAGTCAGGACAGACAGATGAAACCATCATAGTCAGGACAGACAGATGAAACCATCACAGTCAGGACAGACATCTGAAACCATCATAGTCAGGACAGCTGAAACCACCACAGTCAGGACAGACAGCTGAAACCATCACAGTCAGGACAGCTGAAACCATCACAGTCAGGACAGACAGCTGAAACCATCACAGTCAGGACAGCTGAAACCACCACAGTCAGGACAGACAGCTGAAACCACCACAGTCAGGACAGATGAAACCATCACAGTCAGGACAGCTGAAACCATCACAGTCAGGACAGACAGCTGAAACCATCACAGTCAGGACAGACAGCTGAAACCATCACAGTCAGGACAGATGAAACCATCACAGTCAGGACAGATGAAACCACCACAGTCAGGACAGATGAAACCACCACAGTCAGGACAGATGAAACCACCACAGTCAGGACAGATGAAACCATCACAGTCAGGACAGACAGCTGAAACCATCACAGTCAGGACAGATGAAACCATCACAGTCAGGACAGATGAAACCATCACAGTCAGGACAGATGAAACCACCACAGTCAGGACAGATGAAACCACCACAGTCAGGACAGACAGCTGAAACCATCACAGTCAGGACAGCTGAAACCATCACAGTCAGGACAGCTGAAACCATCACAGTCAGGACAGACAGCTGAAACCATCACAGTCAGGACAGACAGCTGAAACCACCACAGTCAGGACATCTGAAACCACCACAGTCAGGACAGCTGAAACCATCACAGTCAGGACAGACAGCTGAAACCATCACAGTCAGGACAGATGAAACCACCACAGTCAGGACAGCTGAAACCACCACAGTCAGGACATCTGAAACCACCACAGTCAGGACAGCTGAAACCATCACAGTCAGGACAGACAGCTGAAACCATCACAGTCAGGACAGATGAAACCACTACAGTCAGGACAGACAGCTGAAACCACCACAGTCAGGACAGCTGAAACCATCACAGCCAGACAGACAGCTGAAACCACCACAGTCAGGACAGCTGAAACCATCACAGTCAGGAGCTGAAACCATCACAGTCAGGAGCTGAAACCACCACCAAACCAAAAAGTGTATTCTTATTATTATGATTACTAGCTTCTGTCCCATTAACTGTGTAAATCCTCAAATTATTGTAAAATCTGTTATTTAACATAATATCTAAGCTTGTAATATCTAAGCCATTCATTTTGAGTAGTTAACAGAATAGTGAAATATATACTGTGGTGGTCTATACTGTGGTGGTCTGTACTGTGGGGGGGGGGGGGCAGGGAGCATCTTGAGTGACAGGAGCGCCATGTCAACGATGCAGCACATAATGTGGAACAAAAGTGGTCTAGAGATAACAAACGTGGTAAAAACAAACAAGCAAAGAAAGAAAACACGTTTCACATGCTTTCAACACGAGGTCAACTCAGTTCTATTGTAAATCACTGGCCTGACTGCTGCTGTGATCACACTGTCACCCTTCCCCCGAACTATGAATCACTAAAGACACTTTTTTATCTGCGGCTGTGACCCACTGTCACCTCCATTTATATTTATATTGTAAACACTGATCGGAACGTGCAATGTTACTCACTGTGCCTTGTATATATTATATTTATCTAGTTTTACCTTATTTTCTAGCACTCGCTTGTATTTAGATATTAAGTATTGTGTGATTTTGTGTGAAGGGCGGACTAGCAAAGTAAGATTTTCATTGTATGGCAAACTGTCTGTTTAACTGTGCACATGACAATAAACAATCTTGAATCTTGAATCTTGGAGATCAATGGACGACCTTCGTTCAAAATGCCTTTTTGGAAACCCGGGGCGGGGCGCCGTTTTGATCTCAGTTGTCCCGGCGAACCCTGTTTCCACGTGAGATCCTCTGACCTTCCCGTGTTCTCCTCCCGCTCGCCGGCCTGCGGTCCACCTCAGAGGTTTAATTTCAGAGCGTTTTCTATCTCACCGGGTGCCCGAGGACCTCGGGATGTAAATCACACTGGGCAAGGCTATACTTCCCTGCCTGATGGAAACGCCTCGACGGGGAGAGTGAAATGATCAATAGGGTCCATATGGCATCTTCAGAGAGATGGAGGAGGATGAAGGGCATGTCAAAGAGACAGAGAGGGTGATGGAGGTAGTGAAAGAGACAGAGAGGGTGATGGAGGTAGAGAAAGAGACAGAGAGGGTGATCGAGGTAGAGAAAGAGACAGAGAGGGTGATGGAGGTAGAGAAAGAGACAGAGAGGGTGATGGAGGTAGAGAAAGAGACAGAGAGGGTGATGGAGGTAGAGAAAGAGACAGAGAGGGTGATGGAGGTAGAGAAAGAGACAGAGAGGGTGATGGAGGTAGAGAAAGAGACAGAGAGGGTGATGGAGGTAGAGAAAGAGACAGAGAGGGTGATGGAGGTAGAGAAAGAGACAGAGAGGGTGATGGAGGTAGAGAAAGAGACAGAGAGGGTGATGGAAGTAGAGAGAGACAGAGAAGGTGATGGAGGTAGAGAAAGAGACAGAGAGGGTGATGGAGGTAGAGAAAGAGACAGAGAAGGGTGATGGAGGTAGAGAAAGAGCCAGAGAGGGTGATGGAGGTAGAGAAAGAGACAGGGAGGGTGATGGAGGTAGAGAAAGAGACAGGGAGGGTGATGGAGGTAGAGAAAGAGACAGAGAGGGCGATGGAGGTAGAGAAAGAGACAGAGAGGGTGATGGAGGTAGAGAAAGAGACAGAGAGGGTGATGGAGGTAGAGAAAGAGACAGAGAGGGTGATGGAGGTAGAGAAAGAGACAGAGAGGGTGATGGAAGTAGAGAAAGAGACAGAGAGAGTGATGGAGGTAGAGAAAGAGACAGAGAGGGTGATGGAGGTAGAGAAAGAGACAGAGAGGGTGATGGAGGAAGAGAAAGAGACAGAGAGGGTGATGAAGGTAGAGAAAGAGACAGAGAGGGTGATGGAGGTAGAGAAAGAGACAGAGAGGGTGATGGAGGTAGAGAAAGAGAGAGAGAGAGAGGGTGATGGAGGTAGAGAAAGAGACAGAAAGGGTGATGAAGGTAGAGAAAGAGACAGAGAGGGTGAGGGTGATGGAGGTAGAGAAAGAGACAGAGAGGGTGATGGAAGTAGAGAGAGACAGAGAAGGTGATGGAGGTAGAGAAAGAGACAGAGAGGGTGATGGAGGTAGAGAAAGAGACAGAGAGGGTGACGGAGGTAGAGAAAGAGACAGAGAGAGTGATGGAGGTAGAGAAAGAGACAGAGAGAGAGATGGAGATAGAGAAAGAGAGAGAGAGAGGGTGATGGAGGTAGAGAAAGAGACAGAAAGGGTGATTAAGGTAGAGAAAGAGACAGAGAAGCTTGTCTCGTAGTGCTGACCAAGGTGGTGGATGTCTTGGCCAAGATTGCAGTGACTGTTCTACGTGCACCACGAGGCCATGGATCAGCTTCTTACCGTCTTCTGTCTGTGGACTGTCAACGTGGTTTCATTGCTGTTCAAGTTCAAGTTTCTTTAATAGTTGTCATACAGAAGTACAGAATACTTTTATACAAAATGCTTCTTACTGTTACACTCCAGAGACTGTGCTAGACAAGATAAGTATGAAATAAAATAGTATAGCATGTAAAATAGAAGTAAAAATAGAGGTCACAGTGTTCAGTATAGACATATGTACAATGTTCAATTCAGAATAGAAGTAACTGAGTTACCATACAATATACAATATACTATGCAATGTACTAATATACAATACTATATAGTGCAAAGCAGAAATGGGATGAGGTACAATTTAGGTACAATTTACAGTAAGGTGTACGAGTTGTAGTGCAAATCCTTTACCAATAAATATAAAGTGTGTTTAGGTGATCTAAAGTGTGGACAGTGGGTGCTGCAGTGTGTTGTTTGTTTAAAGTGAGTGTGTGCGTGTGGGTGTATGTGCTGTGTGCATTTGATGGTTGTTGCATAGTGTTTATTGTTCATTGAGCAGCCTGATGGCCTGGGGATAGAAGCATCTTCTGAGTTTTTCTGTGCTCGCCTTGAGACTCCGGTATCGCGTGCCTGACCGCAGCAGTTCAAAGAGGCAGTTGTTCGGGTGGCTGGAGTCCTTGATGATTCTCTTAGCCTTACCCCTGCACCGCTTGTTGTAAATGTTCTGGAGGGTGGGAAGCCCCCCTCCAATTGTGCGTTTGGCTGAACGTGTCACTCTTTGTAGTCTGCTACGGTCTTGTGCAGTGCTATTCCCAAACCAGGAGGTGATGTTGCCAGTCAGGATGCTCTCTATTGTACATGAGTAGAAGTTCTTAAGGATCTTCTGACTGACTTGGAACTTCCTTAGGCGCCTGAGGAAGTAGAGGCGTTGTCGTGCTTTCTTCACAACACTGTCAATGTGTGTGGTCCATGTCAAGTCCTCGGATATGTGGGCTCCGAGGTACTTGAAACTGTTCACTCTCTCAACCGGTGCCCCGTCGATGCTGAGGGGGCTGTAGTCCTTGACCCCCGACCTCCTGAAGTCCACAATCATCTCTTTTGTTTTGCTGACGTTCAGGGAGAGGCAGTTCTCCTGACACCACTGTGACAGATTCTCTACCTCTTCCAGGTAGGCCCTCTCGTCGTTGGCAGAGATCAGGCCCACCACTACTGTGTCATCAGCAAATTTGATGATTGTGTTGTTGTTCCGCTGTGCCACGCAGTCATGTGTGTACAGGGAGTAGAGGAGGGGGCTCAGAACACAGCCCTGGGGGGCCCCTATGTTGAGCGTGATGGATGAGGAGGTGCAGTTGCCTGCTCTTACCACCTGGGGTCTGCCCGTCAGGAAGTCCAAGACCCACTGGCAGAGGTCATAGTTCAAGCCCAGGTCCCTGAGCTTGGCTATGAGTATGGAGGGGACTATGGTATTGAATGCTGAGCTGTAGTCGATGAACAGCATTCTCACATAGTTCCCCTGCCTCTTGTCCAGGTGTGATGCTGCTGTGTGCAGCACATGGGCTATGGCGTCCTCCGTGGACCTGTTAGGGCGGTATGCAAATTGCAGGGGGTCCAGGTTGATGGGGAGGGAGGAACAGATGTAGCCCTTCACTAGCTTCTCAAAGCACTTCATGGCTATGGAGGTGAGAGCTACAGGGCGGTAGTCGTTGAGGCAAGCGGGCGTAGATTTTTTGGGTACAGGGATGATGGTGGACTTCTTCAGACAGGTGGGGATGACAGCCTGTTCTAAGGACAGGTTAAAGATGTCAGTGAATACCGGGGCCAGTTGGTCGGCACAGACTTTTAGGACGCGGCCGGGGATGCCATCCGGTCCGACTCCTGCTGCCTTTCTGATATTCACTTTCTTAAAGGTCCTCCTCACCTCATGTTCTGTTATTCTGAACACTGAATCTCCCTCAGCAGACCCCCCCCTCCCCATTGCCGTGGCTTGTAGGCTGGTGTTGTTATTCACAGCCTCAAACCTCGCATAGAAGGTATTGAGATCATTTGCTAAGGAGATGTCACTGCTGCGTTAAGTACTTCTATTCTATTCACATATATGCTTACCACTTGTATCTATTGCTATGTCCGCCCATCACAATCACGCAAGCTGTCTAATGCCTGTCCCGTCTCCCTGTCTCCCTGTCTCCCTGTGAGTGGCTGTCCCGGAGTGATGACCGGAGTGTTGGACGTCCCGTGATGAAGACCGGGAGGATGCGACCCTCTCTGCGTGCCCCCCTGTCTCCGGCTGTCTCCGGCTGTCTCGTAGTGATGACCGGAGTGTTGGACGTCCCGTGATGATGACCGGGAGGTTGCGACCCTCTCTGTGCCGCCCCCTGTCTCCCTGTCTCCGGCTGTCTCGGAGTGATGACCGGAGTGTTTTTTTTTTTTTTATTATTATTATCTTTCTTCCCCTCCTTTTTCCCGATTTTTCTCCCATCCCACCCTTCCTGGTTGTTGCGTACTTTCCCCTACTGTTGGTCCGGGAGACCGGAGACTGTCACATGCTTTCCTCCGCGCAGGTTCTCACCAGGGAGAGTGTAGCGTGTGGGAGGCCACACTATCTCTCCTCAGTTCCAACCCTCGCTGAGCAGGCGCCCCGACCGAACTGTAGGGGTCGCTGTCCACAACGCCCAGGACCCACCCTTCAGCT
>NC_140183.1:10714182-10716682 GCF_963971535.1 Notolepis coatsorum | reverse complement strand
CCTAAGGTTCATCCTCTCCCGCATAAATGACACTTTGGCCACGACGAGGGGAGTGTGGCAATAAAGGAATCTTGTATCTTGTATCTCGTGGACCCAAAAGAAACAGGGGGTTTCTGATCAAACCTTTCTATGTGGCTGTGCTTGAGAGAGGAAGAAGAAACTAACTCGCACTAGTTCACAGAGCTGAAAGCTGAGCCTTTAGCTCAGCTGGTTAGTGGGGCCCGCCCGTGGATCCTGCGGTCCCGGGTTCAAATCCACTCGGTTACACTAACTTTGAGCTAACCTTGAGACTCCGTGGCAAAACATACTTCACATTCCAGCCACTGGATGATGGGCTAATAAAGCCCCTGGCACCGCAACCCTGGATGGTAATAACGCCACTGGCACCGCAACCCTGGATGATAATAAAGCCCCTGGCACCACAACCCTGGATGATAATAAAGCCCCTGGCACCGCAACCCTGGATGGTAATAACGCCACTGGCACCGCAACGCTGGATGATAATAACGCCACTGGCACCGCAACGCTGGATGATAATAACGCCACTGGCACCGCAACGCTGGATGATAATAACGCCACTGGCACCGCAACCCTGGATGGTAATAAAGCCCCTGGCACCGCAACCCTGGATGGTAATAAAGCCACTGGCAACGCAACCCTGGATGGTAAGCATCTGTTGAGGGCTTAGCCGTGTTTCGTCTTATCAGGCGAGAGAGAAACAGAGAGAGAGAGAGAGAGGGAGAGAGGAAGAGAAAGAGAGAAAGGGAGATTGTGTAATTAAAGAACACAGAGATTGTGTAATTAAAGAACACTGAAACAATCGCTGTATTGTTTTTTCTATGAGAAACGTGATATTGAATCTCCCCGGTTGTGATAAACGTCGCTGTGAACCAGACCGTGGACTATGCGGCACTGACAGGACGTTCAGATTGAAGGTAAAAAAAAGTGCAGATCCGATGCAGTGGCGATATTTACGAGGCCCCATAAAGTCAACTGCGTCGTAGCGTTACGGCAACATGACACGAGTGAGAGACGACCGGCTTTCAGACATTTCCGAGACCGAATGAACCGTTTTACAGACAATTCTCTTTTTTTCCGGGAAATCTTGCAGAACGCTGTGTAATATGCATCTCAAACAGACTTGGAATTACAAGGTCTTATTTTACCGCGGCTTCTCGCTGCCCGGGAGGAGAAAGTGACGGTCGGGGGAAAGTCAACAGACGAGCGTCTCCTGGCTGTTTCCCTCCCCGTCGCCCTCCTTCCTTTCATGGGACCTGAATGTGTGTTTCTGTGCCTCTAATGTTTGCCGTCCAAAACGGGGGGGCGCGTGTGGCGGAGAGGTTCCTACTCGCCGGCCACAATCTACAGTGGCCGCGACCCAAAGTAAAGATGGCCTCACTGTAAAACTACTGTACACGTCCCCTCTCTCCAGCTACAAGGTCTCGCCCCTGGAGAGACCTCACTTGCACTTTAATAAAACAACTGTGGGAAAATACGAGACACGTACCGTTGAGAAAATGGGAACTGGAGGTTTGTCCCACAACATGCAGGCCTCTTAATACCGGACGGAATTTTGGAATAGTTCCATGTTCCAATTTGTGAATGGAACTGAGAATGGACATGGACGTCTCTAGAACAAGTGGAGTGAAGACTTTGAACACGTGAAACATCAGTACCTCAGACCAAGAACCATAAGTCTGTCTGAATGTTTTCACACTTTATTATGAGTGTTGTGTTCACTCATAGTTAAAGACGGTAGAGGTTGAGTACTTTATTATCTAAAGATGGTAAGTTAGCGTGTTGTGTTTATTCATAGTTTAAGACAGTAGAGGTTGAGTACTTTATTATCTAAAGATGGTAAGTTAGCGTGTTGTGTTTATTCATAGTTTAAGACAGTAGGGGTTGAGTACTTTATTATCTAAAGATGGTAAGTTAGCGTGTTGTGTTTATTCATAGTTTAAGACAGTAGAGGTTGAGTACTTTATTATCTAAAGATGGTAAGTTAGCGTATTGTGTTTATTCATAGTTTAAGACAGTAGAGGTTGAGTACTTTATTATCTAAAGATGGTAAGTTAGCGTGTTGTGTTTATTCATAGTTTAAGACAGTAGGTGTTGAGTACTTTATTATCTAAAGATGGTAAGTTAGCGTGTTGTGTTTATTCATAGTTTAAGACAGTAGAGGTTGAGTACTTTATTATCTAAAGATGGTAAGTTAGCGTGTTGTGTTTATTCATAGTTTAAGACGGTAGAGGTTGAGTACTTTATTATCTAAAGATGGTAAGTTAGAGTGTTGTGTTCCTTGATAGTTAAAGACAGTAGAGGTTGAGTACTTTATTATCTAAAGATGGTAAATTAGAGTGTTGTGTTTATTCATAGTTAAGGTGGAATCAGGAAAATTATATGTTTCTAGGAAAATATGTAGTTTCTAATGAACTACCTTAACTACATGACCCAAAGTAATGAACTACTGTAATGAACTACGTAAACTACATGACCCAAA
>NC_140183.1:10691682-10711682 GCF_963971535.1 Notolepis coatsorum | reverse complement strand
CAGGTCACATGTGAGTCACTGCTTTGACTGGCAGCACATCCAACGCTGCAGGGCACAGGGCTGGTCAGAACACCCTCTTCCACTCTCAATATGCAACCATGCAAGGTGCCGACCTGCTCATCGGGAGCAATTAGGGGTTAAGTGTCTTGCTCATGGACACTTCGACTCGCTGCCCGGGAGGAGCGGGAATCGAACCGGGAAGCTCTGGATTACCAGACGACCGTTTTACCTCCCGAGTCACTGTCGCCCCCCCCAAACCACTTCCTGGTTGTTAGCCAGTAGACATGCCCCCAACTGTTGGAACTGTAAACTAACGTTGGTTTTGTTGTCTTTTCAATTGTCAAGGAATTGTTTTAGCAACTGCCACTGTTGTTAGGTTAAATGGTTTTGTTTCATTCAAGAATGAACAAAAGATACTGTATACACACAATATAGATGCATGATGGCGAGATCTCTATAGTTTACCTCAACCCAACGCCCTCTTTTCTTGATCCTCCGATCACAACTGTTGCTTTTCCTCGTTACTATAGCCTTGGTACTCACGAGCAAGCAAGCTCCCAGCAGCCGGAGAACTAACGGCAGCAGAACTCGAGAACTGCTAGGAATGTCTGACTCCCACCTAAAGTGCACAGACTACAACGCATAACGAATGACGTATATCACGCCCAGTTAGGGTACCTTATGCATACTGCACTTGTGTATACTGTATACTTTACTTACTCATAGTATATATTTAGATTCTAGTGTTTATTGTAACCATATTTATTGTAACGTATAATATAACTGATATCTGCACCTTTGATCACACTGCCTACTTGCTCAGATGCATATATTCAGAGTTAATTCAATTGTTTACACTGCCTATTTTTACTTTCTACTGTACTATAATTGTATTGCCTGTATTTATGTCTTTCTACTATTACCCTGCCCATACCTGTACCTCCCCTCCCCCATGCTGCTATGATGCCTGAATTTCCCCAAGGGGATCAATAAAGGAATATCTTATCTTATCTTAGTCTAATTATGGTTAAAATGATGTCCATCATGCAGGACAACCTACATAGATGTAGCTATGTTTTGCATAGTTTGGTACTTTAGACTGTTTCCTGTTATGAACATAGTGTTTTATATTAGATTAGATTAGATTTGATTAAAATGTATTGTCATCATGCAGCACAAGTACAGTACAACAAAAATAACTTTGTCATCCAACCAGAGTGCAAATGTAACAGTAAAGTGAAATAGTAATATACAATGTACATGTGATTAAACTGGGTATAAAATATATAAATGAGTACTACTGAGTGTAGTGCTAATCAGATGTATGTACAGAGTTGTAGTATATGTACAGTGATACAGGTATAAATACTAAGGTAGTGTAATAAATCACGGAATGTCAAGTCTGATAGCTATAATAATAATAATAATAATAATAATAATAATAATAATAATAATAATAATAATAATAATAATAATAATAATGATAATGATAATAATAATAATAATAATAATAATAATAATAATAATAATAATAATAATAATAATAATAATAATAATAATAATAATAATAATAATAATAATAATAATAATAATAATAATAATAATAATAATAATAATAATAATAATAATAATAATAATAATAATAATAATAATAATAATAATAATAATAATAATAATAATAATAATAATAATAATAATAATAATAATAATAATGCATTAAATGATAGTGCACTCTACATTTGGAAACCAAATCTCAGAGTGCTAGCTTTGGTTGATGTTATACTTTATCTCCTGGTCTGTAGAACATGTACAAAACAACCACATGCAGACAGTAGCATTTAGTTTAACATCGTAAACTCCCGCCTCCAGTATTCAGCTATGTTACCACACTGACGTACCGCAGGTTACCGTAATCACTCTAATACTCTGACAGGTAGTAAGTCATACTGGCCAGCAGCAGCATAACTAGTAGGTAAGGAGTACAGATACAGATATAGTATCTACAGATATGTAAAAGGATTATGTGCAGGTAAGTACAGATAGGTGTGGATATATATATACCATATATATATATATGGTATATTGTGGAAGTGAATCAATGAGACGAGCAGACGGAGTATCGAGTCTCTGAACTTTACTTCCAAACAAATCCACAGAACCAAGGTACAGCCACACCCTTAAGTCAACTCCCTCCTGTCACTCAATCAGTGTCCATTCTGAAGTGAGACACCTCCCTCTAGTGTCCACCACACAGGCCCCCCCCCGAACATTCAGAATTGACATTCAGTGCAACACCAAACAAACGGAACTGAACACAACAAACCCCCAAAAACAGTGCACCCAGTGTCTTCAGTCTCTTTTAGGAGGTCTGACCACGCGGCCATAACGACTGTATTTAACAGTCACAGGGAACGTGGAAGGGGAAAGGGTAAGGGTAGGGGCAGGGGGCCGTCCCCGCCGCCGCCGAGGCTTCGCCGGTGGAAAGGTAGGGGTAACAACGGCCGGAGGGCATGGGACAGGGGAAGACTTGGGTGGCCGGCCCCGGCGCCGGGGCTGAGCCAGCTCCACCGGCCCATTTGGGACCACATGAGCAGGCTTAAGACGATCGACTGAGATCTGCTCCTTATTCCCCCCCATGTCCACCACAAAGTACTTGGGGCCCGGCTCGAGGACGCGGAAGGGCCCGTCATAGGGAGCCTGCAGTGGAGAACGGTGGGCATCATGACGGATGAACACATACCTCGCAGTCATCAGGTCCTTAGGAATGTAGGACTGGGGAAGGCAGTGATGTGTGGGAACTGGGGCAAACACCCTCGCTGCGTCCTGGAAGGCAGATCGGTGAGCTGTAGTGGACCAAGGGGCAGAGGAACCAGGAAGGAACTCCCCTGGGACCCTCAGCGGTTGACCAAAAACCAATTCGGCTGAAGAGGCCTGCAGGTCTTCTTTAGGGGCAGTACGCAGGCCCAACATGACCCACGGAAGACGGTCGACCCAGTTGCCATCTGTGAGCGTGGCCCGGAGAGCGGCCTTCATGGATCTGTGAAAACGCTCACACATGCCGTTGGCCTTTGGGTTGTATGCTGTGGTACGATGGAGTTTCACCCCAAGTCTCTCAGCCACGGTGCTCCACAGCTCAGAAGTGAACTGGGATCCCCTGTCCGAAGTCAGGTCCAATGGCGTGCCAAACCGAGTGACCCAGCCGAAGATAAACGCCCGAGCCACCTCCGCAGCCGTTGTTGATGACAGGGGAACAACCTCCGGCCACCTGGTGGTCCTGTCCACCATAGTGAGGAGGTGTGTGAAACCCTGAGACGGGGGAAGTGGGCCCACCAGGTCCACGTGGACATGGTCAAACCGCCTCTCTGGAATGAGAAACGGCTCCAGGGGGGCCTTAGTGTGACGATGTACCTTGGCACGCTGGCACGCCACACAGGAGGCCGCCCATACTTTGACGTCCTTCCTAAGGCCCGGCCAGACGAACTTGGCCGCTACCAGCTTGACCGACGCCTTTACCCCAGGGTGTGAAAGGGCATGAATGGTGTCAAATACCCGGTGGCGCCAGTCAGTTGGAACCATGGGGCGGGGCTGGCCAGTGGAGACGTCACAGAGGAGCGTGGCGCCGCAGTCGTGAAACACCACATCCTCAAGTCGAAGTCCTGTCACAGCCGTCCTGAACGCCTGAAGGTCTGAGTCGGTGAGCTGGTCAGCAGCCATGGCAACATAGTCGATGCCCAGGTGCACAGGACTGACGCGCGCCCGGGAGAGGCAGTCCGCCACCTGGTTGTCTTTACCGGCTACATGCTGGATGTCGGTAGTGAACTCCGATATGGCGGAAAGTTGGCGCTGCTGCCGCCCCGACCATGGCTCCGTGGTCTTGGCCATGGCAAACGTTAGGGGCTTGTGGTCGACAAAAACTGTGAACTTGCGGCTCTCCAGCAAGAACCTGAAGTGACGTATGGCGAGGAAGAGGGCCAGGAGCTCCCTGTCGAATGTACTATACTTCCTCTCGTTGTCGCGCAGCTTCCTACTGAAGAAGGCCAGAGGCTGCCAGGCGCCAGCCACCCACTGCTCGCACACCGCACCTACTGCATAATCGGAGGCATCGGTGGTGAGGGCTATAGGAGCAGCAGGAGATGGGTGTGCCAGCATGGCAGCGTTGGCAAGGGCAGCCTTAGAGCCCTCAAATGCCTGGACCCGCTCCGGGGACCAGCCCACGTCATCGTTGGCTCTCTTCCCCTTCAACGCCTCGTACAGAGGTCTCATCAGGTGAGCCGCATGGGCTATAAACCTATTGTAAAAATTAACCATCCCCAGGAACTCCTGGAGAGGTTTGATGGTGAGGGGGCGGGGGAAAGCAGCAATTGCCTCCACCTTGGCGGGTAGAGGAACAGCCCCCTGGGAAGAGACATGGTGGCCCAGGAAATCCATGGCCGGCAGGCCAAACTGACATTTGGCCGGGTTCACGCTCAGCCCATGCTCGTTGAGCCGCTCGAACAGTTGACGGAGATGTCCCCGATGCTCCTCCACCGATGCACTGGCTACCAGGATGTCGTCCAGATAAATAAACAAAAATGACAGGCCTCGCAGCACAGAGTCCATCAGCCGCTGGAATGTTTGCGCTGCCCCTTTAAGGCCGAATGGCATGCGCAGGAATTCAAACAGTCCAAACGGGGTGATAATGGCAGTCTTGGGCACGTCGAGCGGATGGACCGGCACCTGGTGGTAGCCACGCACCAAATCTATTTTAGAAAAAATGGTGGCGCCCGCCAGGTGGGCAGAGAAATCCTGGATATGTGGCACTGGGTACCGGTCATGAGTGGTGATGTTATTTAGGCGACGGAAATCACCACACGGACGCCACTTCCCGTCCGCCTTGGGGACCATGTGTAGTGGGGAGGCCCAAGGACTGTTGGACCGGCGCACAATGCCGAGCCGTTCCATTGTGGCAAACTCCTCCCTGGCTATTGCCAGTTTAGCAGCATCCAGGCGGCGCGCCCGTGCATAAACTGGCGGGCCCACCGTTGGGATGTAATGTTCCACCCCATGCTTGGCGACAGAGGCAGAGAAAGTGGGGACAGTCAGAGCAGGAAACTCAGCGAGGAGGCGCTGGTACATATCGCCTGTGGCGAGCATATTGGCCAGGGCAGGCGGCCCCGGCCCCCCCAGTGTGCAGGGGTATGTGTCAAAGGACACAGAGCCAATCAGCCTACGGTTCGCAACGTCCACTAACAGTCTGTGAGCACACAAAAAATCCGCACCCAGTATAGGCACCGACACTGAAGCAATAATAAATTCCCAGCTAAACTGCTGTCCATGTAAACACATAGTCACGTACCTGGTACCAAACGTACGGATGGAAGTCCCATTAGCCGCGTCCAGGGGTGGTCCATGACCGTTTCCCAAGGCGTCCGTGGCCGACGCAGGCAGGATGCTCCTCTGGGCGCCAGAATCCACCAACAGACGCCTTCCAGACAACGTGTCCTCGATAAACAACAGCTCGTTGATATTGACGCCAGCGCTCATAGCCGCTAACGAGCGCCGGCTCTCGCGTTTCCCTGGTTACCAAAGGTGCATGGTGGAACACAGCTCTTCGCTTTGTTGCCAAAACGGCGATGATAATAACAAAGCCCTCTATCATCCCTCTGTGTCTGATCCCTGCGATCAGCCACCCGATCAGACACAGCAGCCACACAGTACTGACGGGAGGCCAGTAGTATTCTATCCGCCTCCTCTGCCAATCCCCGGTAATCCTTGGTGCGCACGAGAGGCGAGCTGGCCAGAGCCGTGCGCACCGGAGTCGGGAGTTGACGCAGGAACAGTTGCACAAAAATAAACGTAGCGTCACCTGAACCAAGCAGTGCTAGCATGTTCTCCATCAGTTCTGTTGGTTTACTGTCCCCCAATCCGTTGAGGGACAATAGGCGCTCCGCGCGCTCTGCATCTGACAGCTGGAAAATGCGCAACAGCTGTTCTCTGAGCGCGTCGTATTTGCCGGCTGCTGGCGGCTCTCTCAGGCATCCCATCAGCCGGCGTGTAGTGGAGGAATCCAATGCCGCCACAACATGGTAATATTTCGTCTCATCCGACGTTATTCCGCGGAGGTGAAATTGTGCCTCGATGTGCTGAAACCACGGGGCCGGGTCATGCTGCCAAAACTCTGGCAACTTGACTGTAGCTGCATACACTGCGGGAACCACAGCCGGTGGATTCTCGTTATTGCTCATATTTCACACGTTTAGGGTCACCACTGTGGAAGTGAATCAATGAGACGAGCAGACGGAGTATCGAGTCTCTGAACTTTACTTCCAAACAAATCCACAGAACCAAGGTACAGCCACACCCTTAAGTCAACTCCCTCCTGTCACTCAATCAGTGTCCATTCTGAAGTGAGACACCTCCCTCTAGTGTCCACCACAATATACAGCATTACTGTACATGCTGTCATACAGAGTTATGGGTTATATGCAGGTGTATAAGTAATTATACAGAAGGATTCTATTCAGGTATATTCAGACAAATATGGATATATATATATATATATATATATATATATATATATATATATATATATATATATATATATATATATATATATATATATATATATATATATATATATATATATATATTATGTGGTAAATATACTAAAATAAATGTAAATATGCGTTTATGTTGTACATGTGTACAACAGATTATAGATAGCTGTGACAGCACTGTTGTACATGCATAGATAGCTGTGGGGTAGCAATGTTGGGGTGGGAACAGTGGGTGTTGGAGGGGTGAGGCCCCTTTTTAGCCTGAGCCCCTGCCCCCCAAAATGTCTGTGCACGGCCCTGCTGGAAGTGGTAGGAAATGACCCTTCATTTTCCACAGTGGGCGTCAGACTCACAAACAAACAATGCATGCTCACATATCAGAGCCCAATCTGTCTCCAGTTTCATGGGGAAATTAGGTGATAAATAAACACAATTTTGAACGAGCGCAATATTGCAACGCACAGTTTGATCTCAGTGAGTCACAGCCCCGTAAAAAAAAAACTGGAAATGTCCGTAACTTCGAACCAGCTGATGTTGAATTCCTGGCAATCAGTATGAGTGTATGGAGAACAGCTCGATGGGCTTGGCAATGCCCGTTTCTCATAAGCAATCCCCATATATACACATTGAACTTATCACCATCAATTAAGCAGCAAGAGGTAACGCCAATTAGTTGTTATTGGCATCAGTGTGATACGGACGCAGGAATTAAGCAGAGTTCTGTAGATCAGCACAAACACCATACAGCAGGCCCTCAACAATGTTATTGCTATGCATGATGTTTGCATGTGCCAATCTCGAAGATCTCCATTTCATGGTCTCATCAGAAAACGTAAATAAGGTATTAATTGACCACAGGAAAAAAGTTACATTATTTACGTTATCTTATAGCCATAAGTAATATATTTACGTGTTGTATAAGGCCCTTATTGGTAAGCTACCTCCTTATACTACATCATTATTGGTAAGCTACCTCCTTATACAACATCATTATTGGTAAGCTACCTCCTTATACTACATCATTATTGGGAACTTAAGCTACCTCCTTATACTACATCATTATTGGTAAGCTACCTCCTTATACTATATCATTATTGGTAAGCTACCTCCTTATACTACATCATTATTGGTAAGCTACCTCCTTATACTACATCATTATTGGTAAGCTACCTCCTTATACTACATCATTATTGGTAAGCTACCTCCTTATACTACATCATTATTGGTAAGCTACCTCCTTATACTACATCATTATTGGTAAGCTACCTCCTTATACTACACCATTATTGGTAAGCTATACATCATTATTGGTAAGCTATGATGCCTCTCATGGAATGAACTCCAACGGCCCTTAAACCTTGAGATTCTCCCCTCTGTTGCAGCGTTTAAAACCTTGATATCCCAACATTTATCAATCAAGTTGTATGTGTTTTAATTGATTTGTTATGCTTACTTATTGTTATGATTCTATTATGCTGTGTGATTTTATATCCCTTTTTCAGTGTTTACTTCTGTATGTACACTCGACCTGACTGTAAATGAGGGACATCTCAGTTGCCTTTTCGAGTTTAAATAAAGGTTTGAAATTAAATAAAACAAGTAATATAATGAGGTTTTCTATTGGCAAAACTGGAGTCCAATCATCAACCCTTGTGGTCGTAGGTTAGTGGACTAACTTTTGCACTAAACCACCCACCCACCCTGATACACAAACAGCAATACTATGATGATGTATTACATGTA
This sequence comes from Notolepis coatsorum, assembly GCF_963971535.1. NCBI lineage: Eukaryota > Metazoa > Chordata > Actinopteri > Aulopiformes > Paralepididae > Notolepis > Notolepis coatsorum. Next base: position 10,703,403 of record NC_140183.1, on the reverse strand, counting down.
CCTATTTGTAATACATGGTACATTTTAGATACAATATGTAAATATATTACTTAGGGCTATAACATAATGACGGCCGAAGAACAAAACCTCCTATTTGAAAAAGTGTGGTTTTCGTGTTTTCTTTTTTAAGGATACCCAATACGGGGAGCTCCAGTAGCTCACCACGTACCGCGAGCGCTATTTCAGCGCCGTGGACAACCGTGCTCGTCACGGATCTGGGGCTTAGTACGTTCGAATCCCGACTGCAGCCGTGCCTTTCCCAGAGTGTCTTCCCCCCCATCTGAACCCTTTCAGCCTGTTTCTGTCGGTCATCCTTGACCAGTATAAATGTGATAAACGCATAAAAGAGCCAGGGGAATGGCCAAAGTAAAAAAAAAAAAAAAAAAAAGAGGATACCCAATACAATACACTGTTTTTGGACTATATTACTATAGTATGTGTATTATGTGTCGATAACCTACATTATGTACCTTTTCCCAGTGGCCTATTAGTACCTCATTTACATATTTTAAGCGAGATATTTTCCTGGGAATGTCGTCACAGACACCTAGTTTATAATACTTGGTAATGCTGTGCAGGCAAGAGCTTTCATCAGTGACCTCATTCAGCGACAGAGGGATTTACACACCATGGATCTTAAAACGCAGATCTTCGAGATTGGCACTTTAACACAATCCTCTCAAATAAGGTCAAAGGTTATAACCGCTCATTGAATGGCTCTCGTCCAATCACAGTGCGTGTTTGGAACTAAATGATGTTTAATACGTGTCGGGTTAGCGAGAGAGACATGCTATAATGCTCAATATACACGGGTGTGTACCTACTGTAAGCAAACCAAACTACATGGTTGATGATGTCATCGACATGGAGATGTGTTGAATACTTTTATGTCTTCGGCGTGTTTTGGTGGAGTGACCCTGTCCCTGCGGCCGGCTGCCAAACACATCATCCTCGAGCGCAGATTCCTGTTCTCAGCTCATCCGCCTTGAAGCTCAGACTGAGCCGTCACAAGCCCCGCCCTCTCTTTCTTCATCCTCCATGAACTTGTCAGAGGGAAGTGACAGTTGTGATTGGGAGGATGGAGAAAAGAAAGGGGCGGGGCTTGAGATAGGTGCAACCCTCCTCACGGAACTTTTCATTCAAATTATAATTCATTCATGTTAACCCTTTCACTGCCACACTACAGAAGGTTAACCCTTTACTATCACACTACCGACGGTAACGGTGATAGTAAAGGGGTAACCTTCTGTAGGGTGGCAGTGAAAGGGTTAAGGCGGATTTTTTAAGATCGTCACAACAGACCAAGCAAAGCGTAAACGCTTTGGATAAACTTCTGGCAAACATACATTTTGACCAGCTCCTCAATCCTGTTTCCTCAAAGAAAAATATAGCCAGAAGTCTATACGTGGATAAAGCGTCTTTGTTAGCAATGTTTTAAAGCTCCCCCTGGTCATGAATCCACCCTCGTTTATGGCACTGATAGGTGGTTCATAATAGCAATAGTTATAGCCCTCTAACATATTATGCTTCTTTACTGTGATTGCATAGTTGATGTGGATGTGATCAGCATCGTGGGAAGTGCCCTTAAAGAAAAGAATGAGGTCCTGGCTACATTGATTGGTCACCGAACGGATAGCATTTTGACGGAAGATCTTCACTTTGGTTGTTTTTAAATTAGAACCCAATGTGTAATCGTGTCTTTGCAAAAACAACAGCTTTGCAAATGGTAACATATGCATCAGTTCCAAAAGTTCATCCTCTCCGAAACCTTTCCTCGTCCGTGAAAACGGACACAAATCTGGTGTGGAACGGACACCAGCATTGAGACCTGTCCAAGAAACGGAGGATCCTCATTGAAAAATTATTAAAAACAGACGTAGATGTAAAGATGCGGTGGATTCCTTACCCATTCATGGTCACCAATGCATATATCTGCTTAAATAAACATAAACATAACTAAACATAACTACAAACATAACTATATACATAACCATAAACATTAACATATATGTCTGCTGTTTGAAAGGCTTTCTGTAACACTTCACTTGAGGGGGCTCTATAACAATGATGAAGAACCTAGAACAACGAACTACAGGATATGTTAACAAACCGTTGATTACCGATCAGTTAACGTCTCAAACCTGATGTCTCAGTGCAGAGGATGTCTTCCAGAAACGCTTCTATATTTCTCAGAGTTAACCATGAGTCAAATAGAGGCCTTGCACATAATGTCCGTCTACTTCTCTTTCTTCCAGCATGGCTGCCCGTAAAAATGGCTACCATTGTTTTGTACATGGCAACGGAGGAGACGGCGGTTGCTGCAGAATGTGTGCAACCACTGCTATGTGTTTATGTAAGAAATATATGAAATTAGGCATTTTCTTTTGGAAGTGGTTACCAGTGGTTACAGGCAGCCATACTGGAAGAAGGAGAACCACGCAAATATTCGGCGCCAGGCCTCTGTTATACTTGTTCATAGGCGTATACAGTTCCTCATTATCTCCTACACCAGCGTTTCCCAAACTTAGGGTCGCGAGCCAAAATGGGTCGCAGACCCGTTTTTATTGGGTCGCCAATAAAAAAATAGCTGTAGATGTGTTGATTCAGTTTGGCACCTCATACTTATGTGAATCTGGGGTTTCTACTCTAGCATACCTGAAAAACAAATATGACCTCAGAATAGCACTTTCAAAAACCAAGCCCAGAATAGATCTGCTGGTTGAAAACTTCAACCAGACACATACCTCTCATTAGATTTCATTGTGCCATAGATGAAATATTATACCCCTTCTAGCATGTCAGGTCAGTAGAACTTTTAAATAAGTCTGTACAAATTAATCAGAATGTTGCTCAATGTTGGGGTTTAAGGTTGAGGGACGGAGGGAGGAGTTGAAAAAGGGGCGAGAAATAGAAAGGAGAGTAGAACATGTTTGTTCATTTAAAAGTGTTACAAAATTGTATGTACATATGTTATGAGGTGGTGAGCAACTTAACATTACACTCTGATTATTGCTGTGATGTACTTTTATAATTAAATAAATACATTTCATATACATTTGAAATTCATGGTTTGTTGTGTTCTTTATCATTATTTGTTAATTGGAGGAAGCAAAGAGGAGTTTTAACTATCCCCCTGCTTTGTGAACCTACCGCAGCAAGTAGCCACCCATTCATGAAGCCTAGTTCGGTGTGAGAGCTCATTGTCCAGTCAGTCTTGTCTTAGTGGTTAACCTCTTAATTAAGTCTCATCTAGTACAGGTCTAAAGTTGATAACAATACCACGGAAAATGAGTGTTTTACACATGTTTTTCTAATGGTAAGTATCGGTATGTTTATCCAAAATGGCAGGCGGTCCGTCGGAACGTTAAGACGAGGTTAATACCGCTGCCAGACGCCAGGTACCGTCAATGGTATGTTGTAACACAGACAGGTTAGCGCACTGCAGCCGACAGACAGGTTAGCGCACTGCAGCCGAACGTTAGCATCACAGTCTGTCACCCACAGCTCTCATAAAAAGGTGGGTGGGCTGGGCTGGTCCGACCTGTCACGTTTCAATAAATCAATCATCGTTCAGGAGCCCAGGGAATGTTCTCGCATGCAACGCTAGAAGGGGATTCAATATTATTATATGGAATACAAAACGTATTCCAGACCGTTTGTACGCCAAATGTATTTTTTAAAGACTGTGTGTGACTGTTTTATATCATTAACGGGGCTCTGTGTGTAACTGTTTTATATCATTAACAGGGCTCTGTGTGTAACTGTTTTATATCATTAACAGGGCTCTGTGTGTAACTGTTTTATATCATTAACAGGGCTCTGTGTGTCTTGCTTCATGAAACAAGGCCTAACGTCTCAAGAGGACATGTGCTACTGTAGTATAGTACCCCAGCTAGATACAGTACCCCATCTAGATATAGTACCCCAGCTAGATACAGTACCCCAGCCAGTTATAGTACCCCAGCTAGATACAGTACCCCAGCCAGATATAGTACCCCAGCCAGTTATAGTACCCCAGGTATAAATAGTACCCCAGCCAGATATAGTACCCCAGCCAGATATAGTACCCCAGCCAGATATAGTACCCCAGCTAGATATAGTACCCCAGCCAGATATAGTACCCCAGCCAGATATAGTACCCCAGCCAGTTATAGTACCCCAGGTATAAATAGTACCCCAGGTATAAATAGTACCCCAGCCAGATATAGTACGCCAGCCAGATCTCATTTAAAATGTGGAAATAAAGTACTTATCCACCACAGGAAAAAGGCACATGTTGTATGTTATGTTAGAGCCATAAGTAATATAGTTACGTATTTACAAATGTGTAAATATATTACATTTTCAAAATGTTTTAACTTTACCTCAAGACTACCAAGACACACTGTTCTGATAGCCTCGCCCCAAACCCTAACCCTAACCACACTGTTACCTTAAACTAACCCTAACTCTAACCTAAACCCTAACTTTCTATCTTAATCATTATCATCATCATCATCATCACCATCATCATCATCATCATCATCATCATCATCATCATCATCATCATCATCATCATTGTATAGCTGTGTTTGTATCAGGGTCTAGTGCAGGGGTGGGCAATTATTTTTCCCAGGGGGCCAAATGAGCATCTGAAAATATTTTGGAGGGCCGGGCCAAAATTCCGAACTCAATTATGCATAATATACATTTTATTTCTATATAAAAAGCAGTAAATGGCATTGTTTTGACCGCTGGTAAGAGTGTATGTTATTATCTGGCAATTAAAAGGTGAGGTTAGTGTGAGGGTTCGCCTGTCCCTGGGACCTTCTCCTCTCCTCAAGAGCCCCCACCCTTGCACAAACTAGTCAGCTAGCTCGTTCCCTATGGCCCCAGTTTCTCTGGTCTCAGTTCCTTGGTCTGGCCCTATCCTGCTAGAACTGCCCCTTCAGTTATCAGGATGGGTTATTTCCGTGTTACTCCGACTAACACCTCAGTCTCGTCTGCTAGAGCCCCTGCTGCTAGCACCTCAGTCTCGTCTGCTAGAGCCCCTGCTGCTAGCACCTCAGTCTCGTCTGCTAGAGCCCCTGCTGCTAGCACCTCAGTCTCGTCTGCTAGAGCCCCTGCTGCTAGCACCTCAGTCTCGTCCGCTAGAGCCCCTGCTGCTAGCCTCTTAGTCCTGTCCGCTAGAGCCCTTGCTAATAGCGTTTCAGTCTCGTCTGCTAGAGCCCCTGCTGCTAGCCTCTTAGTCCTGTCTGCTAGAGCCCCTGCTACTAGCACCTCAGTCTCGTCGGCTAGAGCCCCTGCTGCTAGCACTAGCCAGGTAGCTAACCCGGTCTCTACTGCCAGTTTTAGCCCCTGTTAGAGCGGCTCTTGCTGCCCCTGTTCCTCCTCCAGCTCCCGGGGAGGTCCTGACGTCTGGTTCCGGCTCGTCATCTGGTCCCGGCTCGTCATCTGGTCCCGGCTCCTCATTTGGTCCCGGCTCCTCATCTGGTCCTGGCTCGTCATCTGGTCCCGGCTCTGCATCTGGTCCCGGCTCTTCATCTGGTCCCAGCTCTTCATCTGGTCCCGGCTCCTCGTCTGGTCCAGTCCGACGCCGTGGTCTACGCCGTGGTATACGCCGTGTTCTACGTCGTGGTCTTCGGCTGCAGGGAACCCCGTCCGGGGTTCTGCGTCCGGCCCCAAGTCCGGCGTCTGGTGGGTCCCGCGTTCGGGGTCCTGCTCCGGGCCTGTCACCCTCGCCCCTTTGCCCTCGACCCCCTCATCGGCCCTCTGTCCCTGCTTCCAGTTCCCCTCGACCCCCTCATCGGCCCTCTGTCCCTGCTTACAGTTCCCCTCGACCCCCTCATCGGCCCTCTGTCCCTGCTTCCAGTTCCCCTCGACCCCCTCATCGGCCCTCTGTCCCTGCTTCCAGTTCCCCTCGACCCCCTCATCGGCCCTCTGTCCCTGCTTCCAGTTCCCCTCGACCCCCTCATCGGCCCTCTGTCCCTGCTTCCAGTTCCCCTCGACCCCCTCATCGGCCCTCTGTCCCTGCTTCCAGTTCCCCTTGTCCCCCTCGTCGGCCCTCTGTCCCCGTTTCGAGCCCCCCTCACCGTGTCCCTGTTCCCCTCTCCAGCCCCCTCTCCGGCCCCGTTCCTCTCCCCCGTTTCTCCTGTGCCCCTACTGGGTTTCTGTCGCCGCCCCCCTGCCCCATTGTCGCTCGTCCCGGCCTTGTCCGTCCTGACTTTTTCCCCCGGACTCTCCCTGTGTTCCCCTTCCCTGGCTCCCGGCCCCCTGTCCTGCCCGTTCCCAGATGGTCCCTTTTGACGTCTGGGACCCGTCCCTGGAGGGGGGGGTACTGTGAGGGTTCGCCTGTCCCTGGGACCTTCTCCTCTCCTCAATAGCCCCCACCCTTGCATACACTTTCCTCTCCACCTCACCAGCCTCCACCTTTGGACAAGCTTTTACTTTTGGCTTTTGTATTGTCTCCCATGTGTTTTAACCTTGTGTTATCTCTAGTCTTGTTCCCTTTGTAATTGTTTTATTTGTCCCTTGTATGGTGTTTACTCTGTCTAGTGTTCAGTCTTTTCTTGTGTGGTTAGTTTGTTTGTTTGTTTCCCTTTTATTTCCCCAGAGTGTTTGGTCTTGTGTTCTCCCCATGTGTGCCTCATTGGTAATTATCATCCCATGTCTTAATTAGTCTCCCTATATCTGGTGTGTGTTCCCTACCCTTCAGTGTCGGTTCATTTTTGGAGTTCATGTTTCGGTTCCTTGTTGATGCTTGCGTTTGTTACTGTTGTGTTTCATGTCCACAGTTCCTGATTCTGTCATGCTCCAGTTTAATAGTAAGTGTATTCTAGTGTTCCATGTTTTGTTGCTGCTCATCTTTGTTTTCACGTCGTTTTTTGGTTAGTGTTTATTTGTAGTTAGTTTTGCAATTATTTTCCTGCCAGCCTTGCTGAGTTTTTGTGCTTGCCCTTGGAGAATCCTTTGTTTGTTGCTACTGCCTATTTTTGAATTAAAGAAATTTTTTGATATAGTTCACCTCTGGCTCCACGTCTCGTCTGCCTGTTCTCCCCTCGTTCTGTTCCGCGATTGGGTCCTCAGACAACACTATCCCTAACAGTTAGCTTTCAATATGCCTATATTAAACATTTAATGTTTTCAGAACTGTGCAAAAAAAAGAATGTGTCCCATTTCACTTGTTATATTTCCACATTTTAGTGTTCTTCAGTTCTTTTTTTTTCATTCAGTGTGCGAAATCCAGTCTCTTTTGAGCTTTAACAAGTCCATCAAAGTCAGGTTGAATGTCTGAGGTGGAGATGTGAAGCACAGCTGCCAGATGTTCATCAGTGAGAGAGGATCTGTACCTGAATTTGGTAAACTTCATGACTGAGTGAGAATGCCTGTTCACATATGTATGTGGATCCAAAGAGAACCAACATCTTCTGAGCATGTCTCCTCATGTTTGGAAAGTTATCCTCCTTGAGAGCAGAGTAGAACTCTAGCAGTGATGCTGACTTAAAGTGCTCTTTCAGTAGTGAATCAGACTGCAGGTCAATGAGTTCAAGCTGAACATCAGTGGGTGCACTATCAACAATGCAGGTAAAGGGAGAGGAAACCAGCTGCATTTCATCCTCAACCTTTTTGAAATCTTGAAAACGCCTTGAAAATTCATCATGCAGTGGACATGGATGAGTATCTGTGCCGGTGATCAGCTGATGGTTTGACTTCTTTCAGGGTTTTCATGTGTTCGAGATTGTTGCTGCCTAGTTGCCTTGAAATTAATTGCAAATAAAAAAAATGTAATCTACCTACCTCAGTTGTAAAAATCAAATAACCACACTTTCGACCGTTTTCGGCTTGCCATTGCCCTGACTGCTTTGAATCAAGTCAAATCCTAGGTAAGCATATATTGTGCGTGTGAACGTTGACATGAAAAGAAAAAATGTAAAAAAAAATATATATATATATATTTAAAAAAAAATCTAATTATCAGGTAATCTTTTGCGGGCCGGTCAGAATTATCCCGCGGGCCGTACAATGCTCAGGTCTGGTCTAGTGGTGAGAGCACTCGCCTGCGGCCACAATGATTGTTATTTTTACTCCTGGTTACGCTGTTTGTTTTGGACTTTCGCCCCTGTGAAATATAAATATATTACTTATACAAAAAGTTAATATATTACTTATGGCTATAACATAACGTATATTATGTACCCTTTTTTCCTGTGGTCGATTAGTACTTTATTTTAGTTTTCTGATGATACCGTGTTGTGTTACGATGGGGTAGGTTAGAACACAGTTTGCAGAGAGGGAATGGAGGCAGAGACGAGAATCAAAGATTGGAGAAGGGAAGTTTACTGGAGAACCAATGAGTGAAGGAACAGAGAGAGAGAGTGAAGGAACAGAGAGAGAGAGAGAGAAGGAACAGAGAGAGAGAGAGAAGGAACAGAGAGAGAGAGTGAAGGAACAGAGAGAGTGAAGGAACACACAGAGAGAGAGAATGAAGGAACACTGAGAGAGAGTGAAGGAACAGAGAGAGAGAGAATGAACAGAGAGAGTGAAGGAACACAGAGAGAGAGAGTGAAGGAACAGAGAGAGTGAAGGAACACAGAGAGAGAGAGTGAAGGAACACACAGAGAGAGAGAATGAACAGAGAGAGAGAGAATGAACAGAGAGAGTGAAGGAACACAGAGAGAGAGAGTGAAGGAACACACAGAGAGAGAGAATGAACAGAGAGAGAGAGAATGAACAGAGAGAGTGAAGGAACACAGAGAGAGAGAGTGAAGGAACACACAGAGAGAGAGAATGAACAGAGAGAGTGAAGGAACAGAGAGAGAGAGTGAAGGAACAGAGAGAGAGAGAATGAACAGAGAGAGTGAAGGAACACACAGAGAGAGAGAATGAAGGAACACAGAGAGAGAGAGTGAAGGAACAGAGAGAGAGAGAATGAACAGAGAGAGTGAAGGAACACACAGAGAGAGAGAATGAAGGAACACAGAGAGAGAGAGTGAAGGAACAGAGAGAGAGAGAGAATGAAGGAACACAGAGAGAGAGAATGAAGGAACACAGAGAGAGAGAGTGAAGGAACACAGAGAGAGAGAGAGTGAAGGAACACAGAGAGAGAGAGTGAAGGAACAGAGAGAGTGAAGGAACACAGAGAGAGAGAATGAAGGAACAGAGAGAGAGAGAGAAGGAACACAGAGAGAGAGAGTGAAGGAACACACAGAGAGAGAGAGAGAGTGAAGGAACACACAGAGAGAGAGAGAGAGTGAAGGAACACACAGAGAGAGAGAGAGAGTGAAGGAACACAGAGAGAGAGTGAAGGAACAGAGAGAGAGAGAGAGAAGGAACAGAGAGAGAGAGAGTGAAGGAACACAGAGAGAGAGAGAGTGAAGGAACACAGAGAGAGAGAGAGAAGGAACAGAGAGAGAGAGAGAGAAGGAACAGAGAGAGAGAGAGTGAAGGAACACAGAGAGAGAGAGAGTGAAGGAACACAGAGAGAGAGAGTGAAGGAACACAGAGAGAGAGAGAGTGAAGGAACAGAGAGAGAGAGAGTGAAGGAACACAGAGAGAGAGAGTGAAGGAACACAGAGAGAGAGAGAGTGAAGGAACACACAGAGAGAGAGAGAGAAGGAACAGAGAGAGAGAGAGTGAAGGAACACAGAGAGAGAGTGAAGGAACAGAGAGAGAGAGAGAGAAGGAACAGAGAGAGAGAGAGTGAAGGAACACAGAGAGAGAGAGAGTGAAGGAACACAGAGAGAGAGAGAGAAGGAACAGAGAGAGAGAGAGAGAAGGAACAGAGAGAGAGAGAGTGAAGGAACACAGAGAGAGAGAGAGAAGGAACACACAGAGAGAGAGAGAGAAGGAACAGAGAGAGAGAGAGTGAAGGAACACAGAGAGAGAGAATGAAGGAACAGAGAGAGAGAGAGTGAAGGAACACAGAGAGAGAGAATGAAGGAACAGAGAGAGAGAGTGAAGGAACACAGAGAGAGAATGAAGGAACAGAGAGAGAGAGAGTGAAGGAACACAGAGAGAGAGAGAGATAGTGAAGGAACACATAGAGAGAGAGAGAGAGAGAGAGCGAGAGAGAGAGAGAGAGAGAGAGTGAAGGAACACTGAGAGAGAGAGAGTGAAGGAACAGAGAGAGAGAGAGTGAAGGAACACAGAGAGAGAGAGTGAAGGAACACAGAGAGAGAGAGTGAAGGAACACATAGAGAGAGTAAAGGAACAGAGAGAGAGAGAGAGAGCGAGAGAGAGAGAGAGAGAGAGAGAGTGAAGGAACACTGAGAGAGAGAGAGTGAAGGAACACAGAGAGAGAGTAAAGGAACAGAGAGAGAGAGAGAGAGAGAGAGAGAGAGAGAGAGAGAGTGAAGGAACACTGAGAGAGAGAGAGTGAAGGAACACATAGAGAGAGAGTGAAGGAACACAGAGAGATAGAAGACAGTGAAGGAACACATAGAGAGAGAGAGAGAGAGAGAGAGAGAGAGAGAGAGAGAGAGAGAGAGAGAGAGAGAGAGTTTCAACTCATAATGACACTGGCTGACATCTCACACTCTGACATTACAAACCCTAGCCAGCCCAGAGATTAGACCTAACCAAATTATAACAAAAGAAAAAGATGAATACATTACTTATTGGAATCAACTCACACAATCACAACACAAATTAGAAACATATTTGGCCCTAAACAGACAGTATACTGTGGCAGACTATACCTCAGCACAGTAACTGATAAGAATCTAAGAAAGAATTTGACAATGGACCTGTCTCAAACCCTGCCCTCTTTTCTTGATCCTCCAATCACAACTGTCGCTTACCTCGGACAAACCAAGTTTGTCCGAGGTAAGCGACAGTTGTGATTGGAGGATCAAGAAAAGGGGCAGGGTTTGAGACAGGTCTATTAATGACTGAGTGACCATGGTTTGGCGATAGAGAAGGGCAGACACAGACAGACCTGGCTGCCAGAGAGAGAGGCTGCTGTGCTGTCTTTGTGATGAGGGAGCCGTAGAGACAGAACTACACTTCCTAACACAATGGGAAAATTACAGAAATATTAGGGAGGAATTCTTTCCAAAAATTTAAATAATTTCCCCAGAATTCCAAAGTATGACAGAAAGTGCAGAAATTGCCATTCCTCCTGGGGGAACAAAATAATGTGCAGCTTTAGCTGCAAAATATGTCAATTCATGTCACAACAAAAGGGACAACCAGTAGGACACATATACTATATATATATATGTACCATGTTTTACTCTACCGCACCATCTCCTTTATTTCTTTTGATCTTATATTGTTATGTTGTTTGTTGTTTATGTCATAATTGTGCTTTGGCAACATTTGTGAAATGTCATGCCAATAAAGCTTTTGAATTGAATTGAATTGAAATTGAGAGAGAGAGAGAGAGAGAGAGAGAGAGAGAGAGAGAGAGAGAGAGAGAGAGAGAGAGAGAGAGAGAGAGAGAGAGAGAGAGAGAGAGAGAGAGAGAGAGAGAGAGAGAGAGAGAGAGAGAGAGAGAGAGAGAAGGAACACAGAGAGAGAGAGAGAGAGAGAGAGAGAGAGAGAAGGAACATAGAGAGAGAGTGAAACAGTTTCCAGGCCCGACTCCCTCTCTCTCTCTCTCTCCACTCTCTCTCTATCTCTCTCTCCTCCAACTCTCTCTGTCTCTCTCTCTCTCTCTCCAACTCTCTCTTTCCAACTCTCTCTCTCTTTCTCTCTCTTTCTCTGTGTCTCTCTCTCCAACTCTCTCTCTCTTTCTCACAC
>NC_140183.1:10670241-10691482 GCF_963971535.1 Notolepis coatsorum | reverse complement strand
ATTCATTGCCAGTAAAGGGCTTGAAAACTATATCTGTCTGACTGACTGGAATCACAACAGAGGAAACAGACTAGTCCTTCAGGAGGGAGACATTGATAGAGAGAGAGAGATAGAGAGAGATAGGGATAGAGAGACTTTATTTTATAACTTTATTATAAATATAACTTTATAACTTTATAACTTTATTTTCTCACTCAGCAATCAACAATACATCAGAATGTATAACAGCAAATCAAATCAAGAAAAATAAAAGACAAACTTCACATCAGAACAGAGCCAAAAGCCAACTCCAACTCCTCCACAGTAGTAGGCCTACACAACACCCACTTGTAACACCACATCATCTCAAACTCTGCTACATTGCTGGTCAACTGGTAACAATGAAAATCTGTTCGCAACCTTGCCTGTACCATACATCTAAACAAGATAGTGTTATCTTTTTGATTGCTGAGTGAGAAAATAAAGTTATAAAGTTATAAAGTTATATTTATAATAAAGTTATAAAATAAAGTCTAGAGAGGACGCGACCCTGGTCAGACGCCTCTGGTTTTAGCTCCGCAACGATGTACTCACTTTTAGCTATTATGTTTGTTTTTGCTACTTTTTTATTTAAAGCAACACTGGCGGGTACGTCATACGACCGTCAGACACTTATGGACCTGAACCCCGGGCTCAAAGAGGAGTTTGGAGACACTTTTGACCTAGAATGGCCAGCAGAAATCAGACGGGAGAATGGCGGCAAAGAAAAGAACAAAGGCGACGGCAGGAGAAGACACAGAGGGAGACGAGGAGGTATCAGATTGAGACTAAAAAGAGCTGCTTACCGCCCAGCAATTCCATCCATCTTTCTGGCGAATGCCCGTTCGTTGGAGGGTAGGATGGATGATCTGAGAGCGAGGGTCCGGTTCCAACGGGAGATGAGAGACATCAACATTATATGTCTCACAGAGACATGGCTCACGTCGACGACCCCAGACAAAAGCGTCTCTCCCTCGGATGCCTTCACAGTCTTACGTGCAGATCGCAACGCTGGCTCAGGAAAGACCATCGGCGGCGGAGTCTGCCTCATCACGAACAATTCCTGGGTTAATCCCGAGGGGGTGCAGGTCCTCTCAAACTCGTGTTCGCCGGACTTGGAACATCTTTCTATCCTATGTCGTCCGTTTCACCTCCCGAGGGAGTTCACAGCAGTCGTCATGACTGCCGTGTATATTCCCCCACACGCGAATACGGGCAAAGCGCTGGGCGAATTACACGATCATCTCAACAGACACCAGATCAAACACCCAGACGCAGCGATGGTAGTGGCCGGCGATTTCAACCAGGCCAACCTGAAGAAAGTGATGCCGTCCTTTTTTCAGCACATCACTTGCTCCACCAGAGGGAAGAACACACTCGACCACTGCTATTCCCCGTTCAAAGCGGGTTACAAGGCAGTAGCCGCTCCGCCATTAACGGGGTCCACAAGCTCGAGCGATCATGACTCCATCTTGCTATTTCCGGCATATCAACAGAGATCACGTGACGCCGTCGTGTCACGTGAGACAAAGAAGTGGACCGACGAATCAGAGGCCACGCTCAAGGACGTGCTTGCAGACACGGATTGGGATATGTTCATAGGAAGCGCCAGTGACGTCAGTGAACTAGCAGACATAGTGGTGTGCTACATAACAACAATAGCTGATGGTATTGTCCTCAGGAAAACGGTGCGGATTTTCCCAAACCAGAAACCGTGGGTGGATAGCACTATTAGAGCAGCTCTGAACTCTCGTACCACCGCCTACAACCTGGGTAGAGAGTCAGGAAACATGGAGGAGTATAAGGCTTCAGTCTATACTCTACGCAAAGCTGTCAAACTTGCTAAGAGGACATATGCTGACAAACTGGAGACACAAATGGCACAAAACGACACAAGAGGATTATGGCAGGGACTGAAGACAATAACTGACTATAAAGTCAGCGCCCCCTCAATGGGGAGCGACGACGCCTCCCTCGCGGACAAGCTCAACACCTTCTACGCTCGGTTTGGTGTAGACAGTGGCGCTGCTGGCTCTCCGGCTAGTGACGTCACTGGCGCGCCGGCTGTTGTGGAGGGGGGGGGGGGCAACCGCGAGGGGGGGGGGGACGCTCTCTCGTTGTCGGAACACAGTGTGAGAAGAGCATTTATGCAGGTGAACACCAGGAAGGCTGCTGGCCCAGATGGCATAACAGGACGTATACTCAAGACCTGTGCCAACCAGCTGGCCCCTGTGTTCACCGCCATATTTAATCAATCACTGGCGGAGTCAGTGGTCCCTGCCTGCTTCAAGAGGTCTACCATCATCCCTGTGCCGAAGAAACCCTCCCCAGCATGTCCAAATGACTACAGACCGGTGGCACTCACCTCTGTGGTCATGAAATGTTTCGAGAGGCTGGTCAAGGACCACATTTGTGCCTCCCTCCCCAGTGATATGGACCCTATGCAATTTGCATACAGGACAAACAGGTCCACCGACGACGCGGTCTCCCAGGTACTGCACAGCACCCTCTCGCACCTTGACCGTCAGAAGGGGGGCTATGTGAGACTGTTGTTCATTGACTACAGCTCAGCGTTCAACACCATAGTCCCCACCAGACTGGTGGACAAGCTGATCGAGCTAGGTCTGAGCTCCGCCCTGAGCGCCTGGGTACTGGACTTTCTGAGCGAAAGACCCCAGGCGGTCAGGGTGGGGGGTCAGACCTCCAACACCATCACCCTGAGCATCGGGTCCCCCCAGGGCTGTGTTCTGAGCCCCCTGCTGTACTCACTCTACACACACGACTGTGTGGCCAAGTTCAGCTCCAACTCCATAGTGAAGTTCGCAGATGACACGGTGGTGGTGGGGCTGATCTCGGACAACGACGAGAAGGCCTACCGGGAGGAGGTTGAGGTACTGGAACGCTGGTGCCAGGACAACAGCCTGCTCCTGAACATTGGCAAAACCAAGGAACTGATCGTGGATTATAGGAGAGGACAGCAGGAGACACACACACCACTGATGATAAACGGGGCTACCGTGGACAGGGTGAGCAGCTTCAAGTACCTGGGGGTCCACATCTCAGAGGACCTGACATGGTCAACACACATAGGCACAGTAGTAAAGAAGGCGAAACAGCGTCTCTACCACCTGAGACAGTTAAGGAAGTTCAGAGTATCGGGGAAGATACTCCAGTCCTTCTACTCAGGAGCTGTAGAGAGCATCCTGACCGGAAACATCACTGCCTGGTATGGAAACAGCACGGCACAGGACAAGAAGGCCCTACAGAAAGTGGTGCGCTCAGCCGAGCGTACCACGGGTATTGCACTACCCCCCCTGCAGGTTCTATACAACAAGAGGTGCAAATCCAGAGCCTGCAGGATAATGAAAGACCCTCACCACCCCAATAACAGCCTGTTTCAGCTGCTGAGGTCAGGCAGACGCCTGCAAATCCCAGCTACTAGGACAGAGCGGCTTAGGCTCAGCTTCTTCCCCCAGGCCATCAGAGCCATGAACAATGTACATTGAGTGCTCAGAACATTGAACTGTCCACACACAAGCACACATGAACACACACACGACACGCACACTGTGCACGCTCACACACGAGCAGCCACTTAACACTTTAACATGAGCGGGCACACACTCATGTCGCACACACGCACACTTATGGCCAAAGGAAAGGACACTTTAAATTAGAATAACAGGAACAGTGTATTGCACTACCAAAGCTAACTAGCATGTCACACATGCGCTGTAAATAACTATGTACAGATACCGAGATGTCACTCCATGTTACCTGCTACCTGTTACTGCACAATGTTGTTTCTTCTTTTGATTCTATTATATGTACCACTGTATTGCACATCGTTGCGGGCAAGACCACCCGCATTTCATTGTATACCTGTATGCCGTGACAATTAAAACTCTTGACTTGACTTGACTTGACTTATCTACCAGCACCGAATCTTTTCCCTCCTGCTTAGATAAATGGCCATTTTTGCCTGACCCAGCAGGAAGTTGAAGAGCTGACACTTTAACCTCCTCTTCCTGCTGTACCTGTACCGGAGAGAGAGAGAGAGAGAGAGAGAGAGAGAGAGAGAGAGAGAGAGAGAGAGAGAGAGAGAGAGAGAGAGAGAGAGAGAGAGAGAGAGTCATTGCATCCTCAGTGAGCCTGAAACTGAGTTGCACTTCCTCACCAAATGTGAAAAATATAAAGATATTAGAGAAACGCATTTTAAAACATTTGAACTAATAACAAAAGGTTTTCTTGCACTACCAGATACAGGAAAACTACCAGTCCTACTAGGGGAGGACTCAACAAGCTGTGAGCCTATTATGTTGCTGCCTGCCACAAACTGAGGGACAGTGAGTGACAGTCACCTGACATGTTTATGCCGTAATATTTTATGTTCTATTTTATGATGAACATTTTTGTATATACTATGACATTAATATGTGTTTTGTAATCCATGCTTATGTTATCAACCATTTGCTTAGGCAACATGTACAAGCTGCGTCATGCCAATAAAGCCACTTGAATTGAATTGAATTGAATTGAATTGAGAGAGGGGGAGACAGAGATATAGATGGAGGGAGAGAGACTGAGAGAGATGGAGGGAGAGAGATATACTGAGAGAGAAAGACTGGGAGAGAGAGACTGAGAGAGATAGAAGGAGAGAGAGAGCGACTGAGAGAGATGGAGGGAGAGAGAGACAGAGAGAGATGGATGGAGAGAGACTGGGAGAGAGAGAAACTGAGAGAGATGGAGGGAGAGAGAGATACCGAGAGACAGAGACTGAGAGAGATGGAGCGAGAGACAGATTGGGAGAGAGAGAGACAGAGAGAGAGATGGAGGGATAGAGAAACTGGGAGAGATGGAGGGAGAGAGAGATACTGAGAGATAGAGAGACTGGGAGAGAGAGACTGAGAGAGAGGAAGGGAGAGAGACTGGGAGAGAGAGAAACTGGGAGAGATGGAGGGAGAGAGAGATACTGAGAGAGAGACTGAGAGAGAGAGACTCGGAGAGAAAGACAGAGGGCGGTATCCACTAAGAATGGATTGCGCGGTGGAAATCGCACCCTTAACTGCGCGGGGTTTGTGCGCCGTATCTGCTCCGTCTTTGCAAGCTATCCACTAAGGACATTGCACGGATGAGATACCAGCGCAGACACGTTGTTAAGATAATGACTGCAGCTTATCTTTGCGTTGCATTCGGAGGAAAGGAATCGATGAGAGACGATGAACTCTTTAGCCTTTTTGGCTTGGTTTATTTCACATTGGTCATAAACATTGTTGCAGCGTGCACCTGCTACTTCGAGGTGCAGCTGAGAGAGGAAGAGAGAGAGCTGAGCAGGTGGACACACCCCTTTTATAGGCTCAGCACGGTGAAACAGATGTGCGCCTCTACCTTTAGTTAGAGCGCCCCATAGTGTTACAACAACATTACTGCACTCGTAATATATACAGAGAACATATTGATATATAGCACATAATAGCACAACTGAGGACATTTTACCTTTACTCTTAACACACGTCCATAGCAGTGGAGGTCATTGCATGACTACTAGTGAGGCAGTGCTTCACTAGTATACAGACGGATATTTTTTTTTTATTATTACATATTTCTATTATTATTATTATATATATTTTTTTTATTATTAGAAATGTTTTCCTCTGTGAAAAAAACAATGTCAGTGCATTTTTTTTCTTCAAAAATTTCCAAGTGACAGCTCTCTGACCCTGATCCCATAACACATTGATGCTGGTCAGGCTGTCAGCTGTCAATCAGTCACTGCAAATTTGGTGCACTGGGCAGGGCTTAAGAATCGAATAATCCAATCAAAATAGGGTATTTGAGAAAAAAAAGTAAGAAAAAAAAGGCGGTTAGTGAGGCTTAGCGCACTTGATTGATTGGCATTCACAGCCCTGTTACATTGTGTTGACAACCTTGAGATCCAATCAGAGAATGGCCCCAGCTAATGAGACGGAACTGCAGCTGGACCCTATTGACTGTGTGTGCAACTTGATTTGAAAGAGACTGACATAACGTTAGAGAAAAGAAGAGATTAATTTGCCTAATATAATAATTCATATTTTAAGATCTTTATTCAATTGTTCATCAACTTATTGTGCATCGTTTGATGATATATATATATTTTTCTATCTCAGTTGAAGTAGGTTAGTTGACGTGAACGTGCCGGCTTGGACTGTCTGTAAGCTAACATGTTGTAGCTAACGTTAGCTAATAGCTAAGTCATCGAAACGTTCACCCAGAGGAAGAAGAAGAAGAAGAGGAAGATGGGATAGGTGAGCCCACAGCTTTGTTGAGTGCACTGCTTTGGCAATCGCTTGGGTGACTGTCTGAGTCACCACCATCAGAGTCGGAGTCCCGAAAATGGAAAATGTGTCACGCATCAACAGAACAATGTTTAGTGGATTTCGACAGCATCCTCACGCAAATGAAGGATCGATTAGATCACAAAAGACTGCTGTTTGTTGCATTGCCTGATTTGCAACTGTTTGCAATCAGAGGAGGTCATTTCATCAGAAAATGAACGTGTTGAAACGTTTCATCAGAAAATATCGAAGGATGGATTTAATTTACAAGTGATCAGATGGGAGGGACACTATTTCCTCGTAAGAAGTAAGTCGTCAATGGTGAGTGAATTTTTTTTTTTTATATTTAGTAGCTGTGTGGGGCGGGCCTGTGTTGATTATGAATTAATTGGCCCACTGTGGCCTTGCATGTGTAATGCAGGACCTCTTTAGGGGGTCTTCGCTCCTGCGCACTCCCCTGTGCCCGGAGCATCTCCATGATTGCCTCCATGGAACTCTGATGGTCAGGTCTTCTGTCAGGATGGAGGTAGGTGAGTTCCAATTGTGGTAGGCTTTGCCTGAAGAATTTACTACATGACCGGGACGTTCTAGCTTGTTTGTCGACAGGATTCGGGAAAAGTTTGGTCCGTTCGGAGGCAGCTTCCAGGGGAAGTACATACACCGGAAATTCACACTTTTGGCCGTAGTGCTTTACCAATCTTTTTCTCACTGTTACGTTCTGGTTACTGACTACAGTCGGGAACCACCCACCATTCTGTCATCTGTCACCTGGCTACTGTCACTTGTCTTTCCTGTCATTTAGTGCTGTCACTTAGGGGTTTGGTTCCTGATTGGCTGTCACAGGGGTGTGTGTGGAATGTTGGTATTTGGTGTCTATTTAACCTTCCTTCCTTCTGCTTGTTATTCGTCAGGTCTTCACTATAGGCGTTTGGATATAACACGGGCGGTTCCAGTTCTGGACCACCACTAAGCTCCTTTATTTTATTCCCTCTTCCTCTTGCCCCTCGGCATAAGTATCCTAGTATTACTCTTGTGTTCTTTACTATTAAAGTCGAACCCGTTCAAGAGTATACCATCTCCGTCTCTGTGATTGCCTACCACAATTGGAACTCACCTACCTCCATCCTGACAGAAGACCTGACCATCAGAGTTCCATGGAGGCAATCATGGAGATGCTCCGGGCACAGGGGAGTACGCAGGAGCGAATGGAGGGACACCAGCAGCTTGTCAGCGCCGAGTTGGTTCGGCTGGGCGGGCTCGTCAGCTCGTCGCAGGAGATGGCGCATTCGGCGCTACTCACAGTTGAGAAGAGTCTTCGATACTTCCCGAGTACTCTCGATCTTCGAGGCCGGTGGGCGGCTCCTCGCCTGCCGGCAGGGCCTCTGCACGGTCTCAGATTACGCCATTGAATTTCGGATCGTGGCTCAGGAGGCAGCTTGGCCGGAAATTCCCTGTGTGGTCTTGTTCGTCAAGGGGCTCTCCGCACGGATGAGAGACGAGCTCGCCATGCGTGAGATCCCGCAGCAGCTGCAAAATGCGTGCTAAAGCACTACCGCCTCATAGATCTCCTACCCGGTACCTCCCCGCCGGGTACCTCCCGGCGAATGTTCTCTCTCTCATGCCCCGAGACCTTGGCCATGAACACCTACATTGAGGAGGCATTGCTTGCGGGGCACATACGTCCTTCCACATCCCCTGCCGGCACTGGCTTCTTCTTTGTTGGTAAGAAAGATGGGGGTCAGCGTCCGTGCATTGATTATAGGGGATTGAATGACGTTTCCATCAAAATCCGATATCCTTTACCTCTCATGGACACTGCCTTTGAGTACTTACAGGGGGCGCAGGTCTTTTCTAAACTTGACTTACGTAATGCATACAATCTGGTCAGGATTAGAGAAGGAGACGAGTGGAAGACTGCATTTAATACGCCTAATGGTCACTATGAGTATTTGGTCATGCCCTTTGGTTTGGCTAATGCTCCGGCAGTCTTCCAAGCCCTGGTTAACGACGTGCTGCGAGATTTGATTGGGGTGTCGGTGTTTGTTTACCTAGATGATATCCTAATTTTTTCTCGCGATATGGTGCAACACCAACTGCACGTTCGAGAGGTGCTAGACCGTCTCCTCAAGCATCAACTATTCGTTAAGGCTGAGAAGTGTGTGTTTCACACTGATACCGTTTCGTTCCTGGGCTTTGTGATGACGAAGGGTGATCTGCGCATGGATCCGGCCAAGGTGAGTGCAGTCTTGGACTGGCCACGACCTTCGTCGCTCAAGGGGTTACAATGGTTTTTGGGCTTTGCAAATTTTCACAGGCGCTTTATTCGCAACTTTAGCGCCTTAGCCAATCCGTTAACAGCTCTCACTAAGTCCTCTCTCCCTGGCTTTGAATGGTCGCCTAGGGCAGAGTCAGCCTTCTGCAACCTCAAACGTCGGTGTACCTCCGCTCCTGTATTGATCCGCCACGATGCAGAGGTTCCGTTCATTGTGGAGGTGGATGCTTCTGACATCGCGGTGGGGGGGGTGCTCTCTCAAAGATGCTTAAAGGATGGGAAAGTGCACCCGTGTGCTTTTTTTTCTCGCCGTCTGTCACCAGCCGAGCATAACTACGACGTGGGTAATTGGGAGTTATTGGCTATCAAATTGGCACTGGAGGAATGGAGACATTGGTTGGAGGGGGCGGCACATCCTTTCATTGTTTGGACCGATCATAAGAACTTGGCTTACATCCAAGGGGCTAAACGCCTTAACGCTCGCCAGGCCAGGTGGGCGTTATTCTTCACAAGATTTCGATTTACCATCTCCTATAGGCCCGGTTCCAAGAATATCAAACCTGACGCGTTATCGCGCCAGTTTGATCTTCCTGGTCGGGAGGAGCAGCCCCATCCCATTATTCCACCGGCCTTGATTTTGGCACCTGTGTCTTGGGGCATAGATAAGGTGGTAAGGTTGGCGCTAACACAGGAGCCCAATCCTGGTGGGGGCCCTCCGGGGCGGTCGTATGTGCCCAAGGCGGCACGCTCACGTTTGCTGCAGTGGGCACATGCCTCATCCCTCACCAGCCACCCTGGGGCCACCAGGACCCTGGAATTTATCCGTAAGAGGTTCTGGTGGCCGACAGTGGAGGGGGATACGCGTTCCTTTGTGGCGGCCTGCCCGGTGTGCACGCGCAGTAAGACCTCTCGCCGTGCACCAGCAGGTCTCCTCCGGCCGCTTCCTATTCCTAAACGGCCCTGGTCGCACATATCCCTGGACTTTATTTCTGGCCTCCCCCTTTCGGACGGGTTCACTGCCATTTTGGTGGTGGTGGACCGGTTCTCTAAGGCGGCTCACTTTGTTCCTCTCCCCAAGCTTCCATCGGCCCGAGAGACTGCTGATCTGGTGATACAGCATGTCTTTTGGGTCCACAGGCTTCCAGTGGATATCGTGTCGGACCGGGGTCCTCAGTTCGCCTCCAGGTTCTGGAAGGCGTTTGCCGCCGGTCTCGGCACCTCCGTCAGCCTTTCGTCTGGGTTCCATCCGCAGTCGAACGGGCAGACGGAGCGCGTCAACCAGGACCTGGAGGGGGTCTTGAGGTGTTACGTTGCCGGTTGCCCGGCAATGTGGAGTAGGAGGTTGGCATGGGCTGAGTATGCGCATAATACCCTCCTCTCCTCCTCTACCGGTATGTCTCCCTTTCAGTGTCAATATGGTTTTCAACCTCCTCTGTTTCCCGAGCAGGAGCAGGAGGCGGAGGTGCCCTCGGCCCAGGCACATGTGGCTCGCTGCCGCAGGACGTGGAAGCAGGTCCGGGCGACGCTGCAGAAGGTTTCGGTTAGTACCCAGCGGCAGGCTAACCGCAAGCGTCGTCCGGCTCCGGTTTACCGTCCTGGGCAGCGGGTTTGGCTTTCCACCCGGGATCTCCCTCTCCGGGTGGAATCCAGGAAGCTGGCTCCTCGCTTTATAGGGCCCTTTAAAGTGGTGCGTCGGGTGAATCCTGTGGCTTACAGGCTACGGCTTCCGAGCTCTATGAGGGTTCATCCGATGTTTCATGTGTCCCTGTTGAAGCCATTCCTCTCATCGCCCTTGGCCCCGCCACTGCCTACGGTTCCTCCGCCTCGGTTTATTGGTGGTCAGCCCATTTACACGGTGCGGAGGGTACTGGGTTGTAGGCGGAGGGGTAGGGGGTTTCAGTTCTTGGTGGATTGGGAGGGGTACGGGATAGAAGAGCGTTCTTGGGTGCCTCAAAGGGACATTTTAGATCTCAGCCTGATTGTTGATTTCCGGCGGCTGAATCTCGAGGCCCCCAGGTGAACGTCTGGTGCCGTTCATCGGGGGAGGGTACTGTTACGTTCTGGTTACTGACTACGGTCGGGAACCACCCACCATTCTGTCATCTGTCACCTGGCTACTGTCACTTGTCTTTCCTGTCATTTAGTGCTGTCACTTAGGAGTTTGGTTCCTGATTGGCTGTCACGGGGGTGTGTGTGGAATGTTGGTATTTGGTGTCTATTTAACCTTCCTTCCTTCTGCTTGTTATTTGTCAGGTCTTCACTATAGGCGTTCGGAGATAACGCGGGCGGTTCCAGTTCTGGACCACCACTAAGCTCCTTTATCTTATTCCCTCTTCCTCTTGCCCCTCGGCATAAGTATCCTAGTATTACTCTTGTGTTCGACTATTGAGGCAACAGAGGGGCTTGTCTCGCTTTGCCAGTTTCTGAAAAAAAAAATTCAAATTGGTTACTAATGTGAAAGATCGGATCGGGAAAGATCGGTATCGGCAGATACTCAAAATCACATGATCGGGATCGGATCGGGAGCAAAAAATGCGATTGGGACATCCCTAGCGCAAACCCTTTGCGGATCCCGCCCAGAGAGAGAGAGATGGAGGGAGAGAGACTGGGAGAGAGAGAGACTGAGAGAGATGGAGGGAGAGAGATAGTGAGAGAGATGGAGTGAGATAGACTGAGAGAGATGGAGGGAGAGCGAGATACTGATAGACTGGGAGAGAGAGACTTAGAGAGATGGAGGGAGAGAGAGACTGAGAGAGATGGAGGGAGAGAGAGACTGGGAGAGAGAGATGGAGGGAGAGAGACTGGGAGAGAGAGACTGAGAGAAATGGAGGGAGAAAGATAGTGAGAGCGATGGAGTGAGAGAGAGACTGGGAGAGAGAGATGGAGGGAGAGAGACTGGGAGAGAGAGACTGAGAGAGATGGAGGGAGAGAGATAGTGAGAGAGATGGAGTGAGATAGACTGAGAGAGATGGAGGGAGAGCGAGATACTGATAGACTGGGAGAGAGAGACTTAGAGAGATGGAGGGAGAGAGAGACTGAGAGAGATGGAGGGAGAGTGAGATACTGAGAGAGAATGGGAGAGAGAGACTTAGAGAGATGGAGGGAGAGAGACAGAGACTGAGAGAGATGGAGGGAGAGAGAGAGATGGAGGGAGAGATACTGGGAGAGAGAGAAACTGAGAGAGATAGAGGGAGAGAGAGAGCGAGATGGGAAGAGATACTGAGAGAAAGAGAGAAGGATGAAGGGAAGGATGGAGAGAGAGAGGGGAGTATAGAGATATAGAGAGAGAGAAAGAGGAAGATATAGAGATGAAGAGAGAGAGATCCACATCCTAAAAGTAGACGCATAAGGAAAAAGAGAGGAGGTGGAGAGGGAGGGGGGAGAATAAAATAAATACAACTTCTTATTTTTGCTGTGTCACCACAGCAGACCAGTGTTGGTTTTGAAGGGGGCTGTCTGGATGGAGCTCTGCCTTCCTCTTGGTGCACTAGAGTGGGCTTCAGCGATGTCCCCCTGCCACACAGCTGGTGGTCTGCTGGTGGTCTGCTGGGGGTCTGCTGGTGGTCTGCTGAGGGTCTGCTGGGGGTCTGCTGGGGGTCTGCTGGTGGTCTGCTGACGGTCTGCTGGGGGTCTGCTGAGGGTCTGCTGGGGGTCTGCTGACGGTCTGCTGGGGGTCTGCTGGGGGTCTGCTGGTGGTCTGCTGAGGGTCTGCTGGGGGTCTGCTGGGGGTCTGCTGGGGGTCTGCTGGGGGTCTGGTGGCGGTCTGCTGAGGGTCTGCTGGGGGTCTGCTGGGGGTCTGGTGGGGGTCTGCTGAGGGTCTGCTGAGGGTCTGCTGGGGGTCTGCTGGGGGTCTGCTGAGGGTCACTCCTTGCTGAGCGACCCGGGCCTCCACAGTCTTTCTGGGCAGTGTCATCCAGACCACATGAAGACAGAGGAAACACCACTGAGGAGAGGAGCCTGGAGTACTGTACCACACACACACACACACACACACACACACACACACACACACACACACACACACACACACACACACACACACACACACACACACACACACACACACACACACACACACACACACACACACACACGAATATTACTTATATAAAAATAAACACATACATGCATGGTGACACAATAATGGTGGCATAATACTTATACTAATAATACTAAACTCACACACATGTAATCACACACATGCACACACAAATATCCACACACATGCTCACTCGCTGACCTTGGATGAATGACCTCTGACATCAGAGACGGGAGGTTGGATGGGATCCATCACTGCTTGTGTGTGTGTATGTGTGTGTTTGTGTGTCTGAGTGTGTCTGTGTTTTTGTGTCTGTCTGTGTTTCTGTGTCTGTTTGTGTGTCTGTGTGGTTGTGTGTGTGTGTGTGTGTGTGTGTGTGTGTGTGTGTGTGTGTGTGTGTGTGTGTGTGTGTGTGTGTGTGTGTGTGTGTGTGTGTGTGTGTGTGTTTGTGTGTAATTGCTGTTAATTGATTTGATCAAATAGCAGATGTGAACTTTCATCTGGTCCTCGCCATAAGGATGTGGTTCTCTAGGAGGAAGCATTAGGGGGGATATTTACATCAGAACAGTTGTGTCTAGATCCAATCAGCCAGAGGGACCTTGACTCTGAACTAGGGGTGTAAAGATACACGTATCCGTACATAACCGAACCGTTTCAGTGTGTACCGTACAGAACGGCTGTGTAGTGTACCGAACGAATACAACGGTATGTTAACCACTAACGACCGCCCACCGGGGGCTGTTTTTTTTTCTCACAATCTAATATAATTATTATTATTTATAAAAAAAATTACAAGTTGATTATTAATTTCAATATAGAATATTCGTTGACAGCCCTACAAGTACAATTAGTTATTGCACCCCTGAGTGGAACATGGAAAGCCAAACTTTCTGTACCGAAAACCCGTACCGAACCGTAACTTCAAAACCGAGGTACGTACCGTGCCGTGGTTGTTGTGTACCGTTACACCCCTACTCTGAACTGAAAGTGACTCCTTAGTAAGTGGCCGAGTTGCAAGTGACTCCTTACTAAGTGGCAGAGCTGCAGAAACTTAAAAGTTGTCCCTTAGAGACAACATAGTATGTCTTTTATAAATCTATATCCCTTAGAGACGACATAGTATGTCTTTTCAACGTTTTATATGACTTCCTTGAATCTAGAAACTAGACTAAATCTAATTGTAATAATTTATTCTCCAGCTCTTATTGCTTCCATTGTATTGAAGACACACCGTTGCCTCAACAATCGGGTAGGATTGTGAATTGCCTTTCTCACTCACCCAGTGAGGAAGTGGATCAGGAATTAACGAACTAATTGAACTTGAATCACAAGAACTTCCAAGGATATGAAGGTCATATCATCCTTTTCTATGATACGA
Organism: Notolepis coatsorum; assembly: GCF_963971535.1. Classification (NCBI taxonomy): domain Eukaryota; kingdom Metazoa; phylum Chordata; class Actinopteri; order Aulopiformes; family Paralepididae; genus Notolepis; species Notolepis coatsorum. The sequence goes on along the minus strand of NC_140183.1, from coordinate 10,677,458 downwards.
ACTGATTGAACGTGAATACAAGGACTTCCAAGGGCTTTTCTACCCCTTTTCATCTTTTGTATTTTGATGTTGTATTTTGTATTTGATTGATGCACATTGTATATATGGGTACTGATATTTCTCTTGTAAAGAGGGAGAGTTAAAGGGGAACTATCTTATAAATGGCCTTTTTGAGTGTTTAGCATTGTTTCCTAGCTATGTGAACTTATATTAATATGATCTATGTCTCTAATTCTCATATTGGCGCATTCTTTCCAATTCTCCTCTCACAATATTCACCCTCACTGAACTGAGTCATCTGAAAATGTGCTGATTTGTGATGTCAGAGAGACACAGCTGCATGATAATGTGGCTGTGTGGCATCAGGCTCATGATGAGCTGCACACAGTGGTTTAGGTGCCCAGGCTCAAAACGGCTTAAGATCTTGAGGTAGAAAAATGCTGTTTTTGAGGACTTGATTAGAAATACAAAACAATGAATAATAATAAAAAATAATTACAGAGGTGTTCCATAGACTCACAGGAATTGTGTAAAAGTGCCCAAATAGTGAAAGAAATAGTAAAATAGTTCCCCTTTAAAGGGTAAATTCACTCTATAAGATACTTGAACTACTGATATTTCTCCTTTAAAGAGGGAGAGTTAAAGGGTAAATTCACCCAATAAGATACTGAACCACTGGTGTTTCTCCTGTAAAGAGGGAGAGTTAAAGGGTAAATTCACCCAATAAGATACTGAACCACTGATGTTTCTCCTGTAAAGAGGGAGAGTTAAAGGGTAAATTCACCCAATAAGATACTGAACCACTGGTGTTTCGCCTGTAAAGAGGGAGAGATAAAGGGTCAATGCACCCAATAAGATACTTGAACCACTTTGATACACATTGATTATAGTTGAATCGCTGATGGTTCTCCTGTAAAGAAAGGGAGTTTAAAGGGTAATTTCACCTAATAAGGTACTTGCATTCCTATAACATTGAAAGATTTCTATTGGTACTTTGTTGGTATTACACATGCAAAGGAAGAGTTTAAAGGGTCATTGCACCTAATAAGGTACTTGCATTCCCTGCACACTTAAAGGTTTAAATTAATATGTTTAAATACTTACCTACCGAACTGAATTTACTGAAATGATAAACCAATATAGAGTTTACTGATCTGCACCTGCAGAAGAAAAGATAACGAGTTAACTCACAAAAAAGGGATACATCTAATGTTCAACCTTAAACCTAGCTTTTAGCTAATGATAACCTCAGAGACGTCTGAACTGAACCAAATGTGTTGATCCAATCAACCTAGAACTTGATACCGAACTAACCTTCTTGAGAGAAGGAGTCGTTCCGAACCAAATGTGTTGATCCAATCAACCTAGAACTTGATACCGAACTAACCTTCTTGAGAGAAGGAGTCGTTCCGAATCAAATGTGTTGATCCAATCAACCTATAACTTGATATCGAACTAACCCTCCTGAAAGAAGGAGTGGTTAGAGAAAGAACCTAAAAAGGGATACTTCACACTACCTCACGTTACTCATTGTATGTATTGCAATTGTCTAGCTAGCGCTGCTGTTAATAGAATAAATACCGGTTACTGTTATAACCTTGTCTCTGGTCTACTACTCCTTTTACTGGGTATATTACTGCTCTCCTCATTCGAATCTAGAACTGGTCCGTGGCGAACAGCTGTTACTGTTAGTGACACTAGTGCTACATAGTCATTTAGCTGAACTTACAGGTTCTGTACGACAAGTTAGCAGGAAGGGTACAACTCTTACAGCTGAGTAACAATGTTCATCAAACAGTGTTGAGACCTGGGTGCTGCAGTGTTGAGTGCATAGTAGTAGAGACATATTATTAGTAGGAAGTAATATAGACATGGAAGATTATTTAGTGGAAGAGTGCATGATAGTAGAAAACAGTAAGAAGGTTATTATTATTATAATTTTTTTCTTCTTTCATTTGAGATATTGATTGAAGTACAAACAGTACACTAGGTGAGCAGTACACCAGGTGAGCAGTACACCAGGTGAGCAGTACACCAGGTGAGCAGTACACCAGGTGAGCAGTACACCAGGTGAGCAGTACACCAGGTGAGCAGTACACCAGGTGAGCAGTACACCAGGTGAGCAGTACACCAGGTGAGCAGTACACCAGGTGAGCAGTACACCAGGTGAGCAGTACACTAGGTGAGCAGTACACCAGGTGAGCAGTACACTAGGTGAGCAGTACACCAGGTGAGCAGTACACCAGGTGAGCAGTACACCAGGTGAGCACGGTTCCTGGCTCCGAAAAGCCCAGCTAATGGATTAATCAATGCTAATTCGTTGCGTGTGTCCTCCTTTAGGCCTGTTCATTTAAAGAAACCCAAACGCCAAGGATGACATACTGTGTGTCGTCCTTTCCCAGCGCATAAATAACATTTCAAGACTGCCAAATCCATACAAAGACTTCCATTTTCCATAATATGTCCCCCTTTAAAAGTTGTTTTTCTTAAACCTATCCCTTAATCCCGCTCCCTTAACCTTACCAGACACAGCTGAGGTTCCCCGCGGGGCTCTACGAGGCCTGGAACAACACTGGGCGGGTTTACGACATGCGAACAGACAGCCAAGGAGCACCCCATTAGTGGTGTACCCCTGTTTCGACCGGTGGTGACAACCCCCGGCCTTTCTTCTTTCCTTCTCCCTCTTAGGTGGTCCGCTTGTGCCCGGGGGGGGGGGGGGGGGGGGGCGTGGGGGAACGAGACGACTCTGGTATGACGTAAAGAAACCGGCTTTCGATAATTTTCACGGAAATTGGGTGAACCGTACAGCCGGTTTCTGGAAGATGGATTAGGTTTAATCCTACACAGTGGAACAGGGCAACAGACCCACTGGATAGTTTCTCGTTGTTGTTGGGAAGGGGTTTCCACGGAGAAGCCCGTGGGGGGAATCGATGAGGTGCATTCAATTTCTTCTAAAGGAAAACCTAAACGCTGTGTCTGATTATGACTGGTTGTGATCAGCTGAGCTGGCTTGATGAAGGCAAAACCAGGTCAAATTGTCGTTATGGCTTGATATTGCTTATTTCAAAGGTTTTGATGACATTTTAAAGATACATTGTGTAATATAATAATAATACACTTTATTTGCATAGGACCTTTCATACAAGAATTGCAGCTCAAAGTCCTTCACAGCAGCAAAATTAGCACACAATTTGTGCAGACATAAAACAAGTATAAAATAGACAGCAACATCAAATCACACAGTCTTCCATACTAGAATCCAACATCCCAAATAGGCCTCTTTGTTTATGGTTTGATTATCACTGATACACATCTGTAGCTTTAGTGATTTATGATCGCAAGTACCTCCTCTCCTCCTCCTCCCTTCTGTCTTCCCTTCCTCTTGGAGGCGGCAGGGACTCCTCTCCTCCTCCTCCTCTCCTCTCATCCTCCTCCTTTCCTCCTCCTCTCCTCTCCTCCTCCTCCTCCTCGTCTCCTCCTCCACCTCCTCCTCCTCCTCCTCCTCTCCTCTCCTCCTCCTCCTCCTCCTCCTCCGCAGGGACTCCTCTCAACTCAGTTGAACTTTCACCACGAGGCTCGTCGAGCGCGGAGACGTCGTCACGCAGCGCAGGTCGTCACAAATAATGGGTCTCAGAGCACAGCTGTCCGGAAGGACCGTTAACTCTTCTGGTCCCAACCTTCAGCCGTCTGGTCCCAACCTTCAGCCGTCTGGTCCCAACCTCCAGCCGTCTGGTCCCAACCTTCAGCCGTCTGGTCCCAACCTCCAGCCGTCTGGTCCCAACCTTCAGCCGTCTGGTCCCAACCGTCAGCCGTCTGGTCCCAACCTTCAGCCATCTGGTCCCAACCTTCAGCCGTCTGGTCCCAACCTCCAGCCGTCTGGTCCCAACCTTCAGCCGTCTGGTCCCAACCTTCAGCCGTCTGGTCCCAACCTTCAGCCGTCTGGTCCCAACCTTCAGCCGTCTGGTCCCAACCTTCAGCCGTCTGGTCCCAACCTTCAGCCGTCTGGTCCCAACCTTCAACCGTCTGGTCCCAACCTTCAGCTGTCTGGTCCCAACCTTCAGCCGTCTGGTCCCAACCTTCCGCCGTCTGGTCCCAACCTTCAGCCGTCTGGTCCCAACCTTCAGCCGTCTGGTCCCAACCTTCAGCCGTCTGGTCCCAACCTTCAGCCGTCTGGTCCCAACCTTCAGCCGTCTGGTCCCAACCTTCAGCCGTCTGGTCCCAACCTTCAGCCGTCTGGTCCCAACCTTCAGCCGTCTGGTCCCAACCTTCCGCCGTCTGGTCCCAACCTTCAGCCGTCTGGTCCCAACCTTCCGCCGTCTGGTCCCAACCTTCAGCCGTCTGGTCCCAACCTTCAGCCGTCTGATCCCAACCTTCAGCCGTCTGGTCCCAACCTTCAGCCGTCTGGTCCCAACCTTCAGCCGTCTGGTCCCAACCTTCCGCCGTCTGGTCCCAACCTTCAGCCGTCTGGTCCCAACCTTCAGCCGTCTGGTCCCAACCTTCAGCCGTCTGGTCCCAACCTTCAGCCGTCTGGTCCCAACCTTCAGCCGTCTGGTCCCAACCTTCAGCCGTCTGGTCCCAACCTTCAGCCGTCTGGTCCCAACCTTCAGTCGTCTGGTAATTGCGCGCGAGGGGAAAAGCGTCAGAAAGACGTCTTCGTTCTCCGCAGGTTCGAGTTCCTTTTTGTTAACCCTTTCACTGCCACACGACAGAAGGTTAACCCTTTACTATCACACAACCGACGGTCGCATTGTCGCATTTGGTAGTGCGGCAGTGAAAGGGTTAACATACACAAAAAGGACGCGTCCACGCTAAGGGCGCCTGTTCCCTTTCCCTCGTGGAGACACGTTGCTTCCATTCAGAGGGCGATGGAGGAAGCCGCTAATTTCAGAGGCCTTGAACCCCGGGCCAGTCGAGCAGCTGCTCTCTTCGCTGTCCAGCCCCTGATTATTGTGGCCTTGGATCAAAGACAGCTATTCGGGGAATTCCCCCAAATATGTGCTGTTGTTTTGTTAAGAAAATATGACCATGTCTGAGTAATTGTTGCAGTGAAAAACTATGCTTCCTGCCCCAGTATGAGACACTTGCCTCCGTTCAATCAAAGACAACGTGAGCTCATCGAGGCATCGCCGTCGTCGTACTGTAGAAGATCCCTGTAATGTTGCAGTTATATGGTCTTTCCCATAATCGCTCTGAACCGCAGCGCAGATTGTGAACGAGGCTGGGAAAATACGCAATATTCAAGTGATGTATTAAACAGCAGGCCAATGTGTAACACGAGTACTATATGAACTCCCAAAGTTCCCATTCGTCATCGGTTTACTGTACAAGCTCACCAAAAAAGGCCAGATCTACACAGGAAGAGAAAAACTTGAAGACCAGCACTTGACAGTCAATTTACACAAGGCAGATGAAATATCACTCCACATATCCCCACAACCCACTTACACATAATTGCCCACAAATACGAGAGAAGAGAGAGAGAGAGGGAGAGAGAGAGAGAGAGAGAGAGAGAGAGAGAGAGAGAGAGAGAGAGAGCGGGAGAGAGAGAGAGAGAGAGAGAGAGAGAGAGATCAGAGAGATCAGAGAGACAGCACAGGCACAGTTTCGGGCGTTCAGTGCCTTGCAGAGATGGCAGGCACCATTTATGTAATGATGTAATGTCCGGCATACTCACAGCTGCAATATACCTTCCTGACGGTGCTGGGGATTGAACCAGCAACCTTTCATTTACTGGGTGGCCTCTCTAACTCGAGGCCGTCATGGCTAGAAGGTATAAACCTTAACCCTTACCTTAACCCTCACCTTAAACATAACCTAAATCATGTAATAGAGAGAGCTTTGTTTCTTGTGATAGTTGATTCTCTAAATGATGATGCATTTTGACTAAGTGCCTTCTGGCCATGACCTCAGTCCGAAGACGATTAGTGGTTCCTAGCCTAACAGTAAAAGATGACGGTGCTTCTGCAGTCGCTGCACTCTGGAACCCTCTCCTCCCCCTGAATAACAGGTGGGCTGATTGGGTCGTTCATTTGAGGACACTTAACAGTACTTTCACTCAAAGGCGTCAGATCTTGACTGGTGTTGACTGTGCTTGGTGTTTTGGAAAAATGTGTATTGTGCCAAGTTAAAATTAGAGTTAGGGAAGCACTTTGCTTAGCGGAAAGAATGGATATTATGCTTTATAAAGATGACCCAGGGCCTTTATGCATATGCATATTCTAAGACTACTGATCTAGGGTCAATATGACCAGTCAACAGCTGTATGACACTTCATACAAACAGCCCCCAGCCAGGTCCGTTATTTCAATGGGTAGACATCAGAGTGTTTTCTCGCTGTTCACATGAGTCACGATCGAAAGAGTTAAATAATGATATAATTTGAAAATGCAGGCCTATACAACCAGCTCTGCCCCGGTGAGGCCGATGAGGAAAACGAAATAAATACATTTAGCGAACGCTCTCTGGTCGGAAACTATTTATTCCCACATGGAGGGCATTAGGAAACATTTAAATGACTGTTCCCAGTGGAAACACAGAGCGTGCCTGTGCTGGGAAGAGGGGCAGTGTGGGATAGCTAGCTAGGCAGAGCAACGCTGTGGAGGCCGGGGTCATGGCTACTAATGCAAAGCAACGGGGGCAAGAGTGAACGGTTAGCTAGCTTGTTTAATGGGTGATTAAACCATAGGGGTTAGCTACTGTAATGGTTGGCAGAGCAATGTGGCTGGTGACGTGTGTGTGTGTGTGTGTGTGTGTGTGTGTGTGTGTGTGTGTGTGTGTGTGTGTGTGTGTGTGTGTGTGTGTGTGTGTGTGTGTGTGTGTGTCAAGTCAAGTCAAGTCAAGAGTTTTATTTGTGTGTGTGTGTGTGTGTGTGTGTGTGTGTGTGTGTGTGTGTGTGTGTGTGTGTGTGTGTGTGTGTGTGTGTGTGTGTGTGTGTGTGTCAAGTCAAGTCAAGTCAAGAGTTTTATTTGTGTGTGTGTGTGTGTGTGTGTGTGTGTGTGTGTGTGTGTGTGTGTGTGTGTGTGTGTGTGTGTGTGTGTGTGTGTGTGTGTGTGTGTGTGTGTGTGTGTGTGTGTGTGTGTGTCCGTGCGCGGGGGCGGGTCTTGAGGGGGTATGCAGTAGAAGTGACTACTAAAGTAACTATACACTTATGGTAAATGGATTTATATATCGCTTTTTCTAGTCGTCCAACCACTCAAAGCGCGTTACAACGTATGCTT